>NC_047658.1:140184532-140314532 GCF_011762505.2 Arvicanthis niloticus
TGACATAAAATAAAAATAAAATGAAAAAACTTAACTTCAGTCATGTATTTTATTTAACTTAGATATTTCTAAAACACCCTTTCAATATAATTGATGCTAGAATTACTAATGAGATATTTTGTCTTTCTTGTTATTGTTTTTAAAATTTAGGGAATCTTAACAATCACAGTGTGTTCCAAATTTCCACTAGGCCTGTCTTTGGTTCCAAAATTGACAGCTTTTACACATTTTCAAATTGGCCCAAACACTCTTAAATTTTCTTTAAACTGGAACTATCAGGTTTTAAAAGTAAATGTCAATTAGAGAATGAAACATTTAAGCATTTCTTCCTTGACCATACTGTCATTTTAAGCGCCGTAGACACTAGCCCCTAAGTGCCTAAACTGTGATAGATAGGGTAGCTAGCACTAGATTCAGAAGACTGCTGAGCTATGGGATTTGCATGTCCTATTTTCACACCCACCACTGGTACATTATATATGTTCTTTGTTGAGGGAGTTCCAGCAGGAAGAGAAACCCTGTGAAAAGGATAGGAGGCCCCTCTCCAGTCAGCACACATGATGTGCCTCTACTCTCCAGGCCACTTCTATACATAGCCCTGTGCCCCTCAGAATGGTCCATAGTCTCTAGAAGGAACTAGCAGGTATCCATTTGGAAGCCACTAGACTGATACAACATCTATCCATCCATGACACCGTGTATCCACTTGACAAATAAGTTATGAGACAAGTTTCTGTGTCCAGCCTTGCTAAACTCTGGGGAATATTTTAGCTATGGGAAAGGATCACAGGGATACTGTCTTTGTGAAACTTGACGTCTATCAGTGGGGGTGGGCGGAGGATATTGAATTTAGTCATATAGCCAATGAATTAAATAGCAGCGTGCTAACTATAAAGTGGGGTCTTCATGAGACCACATGGTTAGGAACTGAATTCAGCCTGGAGGCTTAGTGAATCTATCCTATTTGAATACAAGAAATGTTGGGGACCTGAAGGATTTGAGGAGTGAGAAGTGGCAGAGATGGTTTTTATCAGGGATATAAGTATAATCAAGGGTGTCTTGACTAGAGTGTGTTTGGTTAGGAGGGATAGAGAAAGATGGGTAGAACCTAGACCTGCAGGGCTTTCCATAATTCCAGGAGAAATTTAGTATTTGTCCCTATAGACTGGTGGTCACCAAGAGCTTTTAAGAAGCTGTACTTGATCCAGTTTGGATTCCTCCTTTGGGTTTTATGAGATGACACGTGGCTGCAGAGCTTCTGTGTGACTGCCACAGTTAGGCCCAGCCCCAGTGGAAAACGACTGCAGAAACAAGGTATTGCCTTTGTTTTGCTGCTTATTTGCAGGCAATGGGCTCCAGCAAGTTCTGAGAAAGAGTTTACCAGGACAGTGAGGACAGAAGCAGTCTAAGAGCTTAGAAGGATTGGATGACAAAGCAAAGAAGGGATATTTGGATGTTCCAGCTCAAATTGTAATCAGGTCTGCAGCAACTAAGGTTCATCGTTCTTCTCTTATCGTTAGAGGTGTTCGCTATGGCCTCCACATCTCTACTGAAACTGCGGTTGAAATGTAATCCCCACTGTGCATTATTAAGGGGCTGGAAACTTAATCTAACAGTGGCACTTGGAGGTGGGGCCTTTGGGAGGTAATTAGAATTAGATGAGGTCATGGGCATGGGACCTCCACGGTGGCATTAGTAGTTGAATAAGAAAAGAGAGAGAGAGAGAGAGAGAGAGAGAGAGAGAGAGAGAGAGAGAGAGAGAGAGAGCCAAAGCAGCATGTTTGCTGTGTCTCAGCATGTGAGTCCCTCTGCTGCAGTGTTCCTTTCTAACAAGACGAACCTCATAAGATGCAGCCCTTCCTTGACTGTAGACCTCAAAGAACTAAGAGCTGAATAAACTATTATTGTTTGTAAAATTACCTAGTCTTTGGTGTTCAGGTATAGCAACTAATGAAGATAATGCCATTAAGATTATAGTACCACATCTACTGTCTATACAGGGCCCGTTGTTTTCTAGCTGTTCATACTTACACGTGTGCGTGTGATTAATTTACAGAGATCCCGAACAAGATGTAGATAGCATTTCCATTGTGTTAGATACACAATGTGAGTGAGATAGACTGAGGTCAAATGCCTTGCCCACAGCTGAGGGGCTAATATTGAAAAATGGATCTGCTTGACTTCAAAGCACTGTGTGTGCTCTTGTCACCACCAGTGCCTGGTCAGTGGAAGCCTGATGACTTCAGGCTTGAGCGTGGGTAAGACAGTATGGGTGGGTGTAGGTAAAGATGGAGTCACCATGCTTGTGGATGGGTAACTATACTTGCCTAGGTGATTCTTCTTTTTTTTTTTTTTTTCTATATTTATTTTATTTATATGAGTACACTGTAGCTGTCTTAAGACACATCAGAAGGGGGCATTGGATCCCATTACATATGGTTGTAAGCCACCATGTGGTTGTGGGAATTGAACTCAGGACCTTTGGAAGAGCAGTCAGTGTGCTCTTAACCACTGAGCCATCTCTCCAGCCCCACCTAGGTGATTCTTAACTCAAACACTGGACAGTGCCACTGTCTAACTGCTCCCTCAATATGTGTTATTCCCAAAAGGCCTTGTGTATAATTTCCTTTTTCCTCAGTCCCCTTTCCTGTTCTAAAGGTCTTTAGCCTTTCTTTCTACTCTACAGGCCCACTGGCATCTCTGTTTGGTTGAGCTGAACTGAACCCCTCTTTATAGACATCAGTTAAGTGGTGTGGGTGGGCACAGCTTCTGTCATCTGTGAGTGATTCTATGAGCAGGTGGCTTCTTCTGGCCCATGGAAAATACATGTTCTAGGAGTAAACAAACAATCCAGAAAACAGCCCTGACCAGATGGAGTCTTTATCTTAGTAAGATGGACAGACAACAAAGCAAGACTTAAAATCCATAGTGTGAACGAGGAAGATGAGAGTGTTTGAGGAAGTCAGGATGGTGGCATCTGAACTGCAGCCCTGCAGGAAGTAGGGGAGAAGAGGAAGGATTGGGGGAGGGAGCATTCTAAGCAGAGCAAGCACCAAAGGAGAGAGCCAGAGACAGGATTGTATGTGGCGCATAAACAGGGTAGCAAAACAGAGTGGGTGGGACTGTGCAGTTGGAGGTAGGTTGCGGGTAAAACTGGGGCTTCCAGGACCTCGGAGCCACTGTGAGACCTTTGGTTTTCCTGTGAGAGAGGTTTCATAGTTCAGGAGCAGCAGTTTTCAAGTGCAGATGTCAGTGCAAACCCAGACATAGAAGCGGGAAGAAGAGTGAGGACTCAGTGCAGTCCTGTGTGGGTGCCGTGGGGAAGCTTAGACATGGAACGTCAGAGATGCGGTGGGAAGTAGTTATTTGTATATATGTATGTATATACACACAAATACACAAATAAACTCACAGACACATACATTTGATACCATGTCTCAGGTAGCCCAGGCTAGCCTAGAACTCACTATGTAGCTGAGGATGTCCTTGAATTTCTGATCCTTCTGCCGATACCTCCCAAGTGCCTGTAGTCACAGGTGTATGTCAAAATGTTCAGCTGGTTCCACAGCTATTCTGAGGAAGGGAGAGTGTTTAGGACTTAGTAATGGGTTGACAAAAATAGGCCATTTTGGAGTAATTTTATTTTTCCACCCAAAAGTTATTTTAGCTGTCCTTCAGAGTGTAACAAGCCATCTCGGTCATTCATTGTCCTGGGTACTTCTTGTACTTTTTAAATTATATTTTAATTTTCAAACTGTATAAGGAAGCCATCATTCTAGCCCTTCTTGTACAACATCATGCAGAGAAAAGTGAACATCCCATTTGTGCCTCTGTAGTTCTTTTTCCAAAAAAGAGTTTTTCCTTATAACGTTTTGACTTTTTTTTCTGTGCATTTACATGCCATTCGTATAGTCTAAAGCTGAGAAGTTAGGTTTATTCATATGAAAATGAAGGCATGCTCTCACACTGATTTTTTTTTTAATCCAAATATCTTGAAGATCTTTCCATAACAGAACACTGAGACCCACTTCCTTCTGCTAAATTGCCCAGGGAGTCCTTCAAAAATGTATCTGACTCATTTCACTTCTCTCTCCCCTAATCACTCCCTGAATTAGGGAATCAAAGACAGACACCCACGCACATGCCCTAGGCAGAGTCTCTATTCCAGAAAACATCCACAAGATGACATTTAAGGGTTCAGAGAATGAGCTTAGTACTCAGAGTCACCTTCCTGAAGTGGCGTTCCTGTTCTGGCAGGGTCACAGCCGCCTTGATCATTTTTGTTTGAAAGTGCCTCTGCTGTGTTAAACTCTGGGTATGTCTCCCATGTCCTCCTCACTAGCAAAAGTTAGAGAGCCCAGTGCAGGATGACCTGGCCTTGAGTGGTAAGTAAGCACACTGACCAAACCAGAAGGGAAGTGGTTGCAGCAACAAGAGCAAGGGACATGAATGGATCAGGGTCGCTCTGGATGCATGTCTCTCCCCCTGCTTATTAGATCATGGCATTTATTGTTGTTTGTTGTAAATTCATATCAACAGTACAGGAAATTACAGAGACTAGTTATATAATACATATTATGTAATTAACTCTTTTGGTATTATGTAATTATGTACTGTACTAACCTTTTGCATTATGAGATACAAAAAGAGTTAACTGCTAAGCACCAGAGAACTCTCACCTCTGAGCGTTATTGGTTGGTCACAAGCATGATGGATACAAGAGTGTTCAAAAGCTTACCCTGTCCTGAAGGTTCAAGCTTGCTAACTTTTACATGGTTGCCATAGGGCAAGCTACTCACTTTGCTTACTTTTTCTTTCTCTTTATTGAATGCACCCTAGGACAGAGAGAAGGGAGCAACAGATACAGCCTATTGGAAAAACACCCTCAGGGTTATGCTTTAGAGTGCATGCAGGAGATTCTCCTTGCAGGAATAACTGTTCTAGAGAGTTCGAGAGAGTTCTAGAGAACTCTAGTGAATGGAGGATGTTTTCAAGAACTGGGAGAAGGCTTGAAATTCGTCAGCTTTAGTTTACTCTGTTCTACTGTTCTCACATGAAGGCATAACTATGCCTGTTTCTTGTATTTGTTCATCTATTTTCAGTGAAAGTCAGGTACCATGTCCCTCATGGACCAGCATGGTGGAGAGCAACAGAGACTCAAAACAAAGAGAACTGGGCCACATCGGAACTCAAAGCTTCTCAGCATAGCTGTGTGTGCTGTTTATCTTGGTACCTAGTATGCCCTTCCTCTCAACTTGGGCACAGTGTTGTAGACACAGACCTGAAAGACAGGAGGAAGCTCGGCTGTGTGTGTATGAGCCACCCTTGCTGCAGAGTGGAGCACAGTTCTCCAGCCTCGATTGAAAGAAAAAGACAGTTTCAGACTTAGTATTGCTTTTTAGGCAGCAAAAAAGGCCTGTTTTGATCATTATGATCAATAATATTTCTAAAACATAGGAACAGTGCTATGAGATGGGAGTTTGAGGAGATATTAGGCAAAGTACATATTCTCTAGTGGCAGGGGCAGATTGTGCAAGAAAACAGGCAGCAAGTGGTGTCTACTGCATGAGCAGAAAGGGACATATATGGTAGAGGTGCTTGGTGGAGGAGATAGTTCCTTACCCTAAAGTGAACACGAGATATAAGTCTCATTGAAAAAAAGAATTGAGTGTATAACTTAAAAGGAGCTGAAGTGAAAGGCAGTAGAGATGTGAAAGAAAGATTACTGTAAAGATTACAAAGGAAGAATAGAAAAGCAAGAAGGTACAGGGAAAGAGAGGAGAGGCAACAGACTTTGCCAGTTTTATTGGGGGTAGGGAGAGAGGAAGATTCCACCTGACAGAAGTAGGCACTCATGGAAATGTTTGGGGAACATGACTTTGGGGGACTTGCTAAGTTGAAGGCCAAGAACCCACATGGGTTTGTCTAGCTTGAGGGCATCTGAGGTTAGAGTGACATATCTGAAGTCATTGCAGGCCCATGATGTGACTGACTGAGCTCCTCCAAGAAACTGTAGTCTGACTGCTGCTCCTGCTCATACCAGGAAGTGGATGGAGGGATTAGACATGTCCAGAGACCAGGACTGCTGGCCTGAGTGGCCTCGGTTGGCTGAAAATGGAGAAATTTCACATGGTGGAGCACCGTCTCTTTCAAGACTGCCTCAGCCAAGCTAAGAAGGGACTCTGAGAGGCAGCCATTGAACATGGCAGCTGGAAGTTTTCAAGAATCCAGTTCAACAGGCTGGGAGCAGTGTGTTGAAATAAGTATAGGACATAAGACTAATGGCTTTTAAATGTCACTGTGCATTTTAATCGACTGCAGGGATTAAAAAATCCTCACACATTTCTAGGTTCCTTTTCACAAAGAAGAAAGAAGGAGGAGGGGAAAGAGAAAGAGAAGGAGGAGACAATGACTAAGAAGATAAAGGGCACTCATCAACTCAAGTATAGGAAATATCAGAAGGTCATCACACACACACACACACACACACACACACACACACACACACACACACACAGACACCAGTTTAAATTGTATTTGATTCACTTGGGAACCTTTCAGTTTTCTCCTTAAAATATTGTTGAGCAAGTCACCCAACACTGTCATCCTCCCTCTACCTGGGAACCCAGGTTATGAAAGTTCAGAATTATGAAATGACACAGGTTGTGCGGTGACACGAAAGGTTATCTTTTGAAAGTGCCTATTTCCTAGTTTCTGTGGGGATGCACTCCGCCTGAGTCTTCAGGAGGCTGGAGTGAAGAGGAAGGAGCCGCTCACATTTGTTTCAGCACCCTGCAAGTCATGCTGACAGTGGAGGGGACACCCCAAAGTCCTTGGTGTTCCAACCACTACCACGTTGTGGCAGGAAGTACCAGGTCACAAAATCACAAACCCCACTTCTTGGCAGCTACTTGCCTGGTCTCTGTCTGAGATCTCTGGTCTGAAACCTCCTCCTACTCTCTGCCTGTGACCTGTGGACTGCACTGTCCTACTGCCATTTGCAGATTATCTTTGCATCTTGTGTGTTCTTGTAAGAGCACTTATCTCAGTGGTCTAGGCAGTGAGTAATAATCTCTGCTGCCTCTGAAATTCGTACCGTGATTATTTTATCTAGCATCTTTCTGTGGAATGTGCCTTTGTCAAATTTCTACCGAAACAATTTTCGATTAAGTAATACGTTCTTACTTTGAGACAAGAGAAACATCATTATTAGTAATGCTATCCATTATGTCCTGGGCACTGTTATAAATATTTCACATAGCTTAGACACTTCAATCTTGGAATACCCCAATGATACAGTTATTACGATCCTCTGTAGTGTCTTCCTTGTTCTGCTCCCATTAAAACTCCACTATAGAGGCTCCTAAAATCCTCTAGGAGCTGCCGTGATCTCATAGAGCATGTTAGTCAGTTGTACATGTCCGTGCCCCAGAGTTTGAGATCAAGAAGGCTATTCATTATTCATTAATCAGCCAACCCAAATATTGCATTCCTCTGTACACATACCTATGATTTTTTTTTTTTTTTGAGGCAAAAACAGAGATATGGAAGTACGTGGTCCTAGGAGCAGACCTTCCCAAGGAGACAAATCAGAAACATTTGCAGTGATCCATTCCTGGTAGACAAAGTTTAAGAGGTGAACCCTGACTCAGTGATGTGAGTAGGACACTAGTACCTTTGAGCTGAGGTTTAGCCTGGGGTGGAGGGTAAAACCAAGAGCTTTCAGACTCAGCGAGGGAAGAAGGCACAGCTCCTGGTGCTTGGCCCCAGGGACTAGTGACTGCACTTCTGTTTTCCTCATGAGGGAAAGCTGTACTACGGGTGTGTCTCCAATGACCACCTGGAGAGAGTGCCTTTCTCACTGAACGTGAACTCCAGACAGACAGAGGAGTCTCTCTCCCAACTTGCTGACAGGGTGAATACTGGGCAGAGGTGACTTTAGGCAAGATATTTATTATGCTGACTGTCAACCTACAAAGTTGGGGAGAAGAATGCCTACTTCATTGGATTGTTGGGAGAACAAGCAAGTCATTTCCTTGCAGCAGGTGGTGGGAAGACACTGATGGCAGACAGAGGCTGGGTCAGGCCAGGTAGTGTTTTCACACCAGTGGTTTTTAACTGGCAAGTGATCTTGCTTCCCCACTGGGTACACTGGGCAATATCTGAAGACATTAATTGTCAGTATTTGAATCATTTACAGCCAGCATTGAGTGCTGAGAGGCCAATGGTATTGCTGAAAGTCCTATAACACACAGGCATGCTGTCTACAACAAAGAATTGCTTGACTCGTTGGTCTTAAGTGTGTATTGAAAACTTTGTTTTTTTTCAATATGCTAATGTAAAACCTCTTATAAAAAAACCTTCTGAGCTATTTACCTCTTTTAGGTCAGGGGACACTAACTCACTGAACCATGATCATTAGGAAATGCTGGGATTCGGCCTCTGGCTGTTCTGCTTCAGGATTCTGGTGTTTAAGTCATGAGTTTGGGTAGACTTCTGTGGGTAAGGGTCAGTAGTCAGTACACGTGGAATATATTAAGAAGTTCCCCCCGCTCCCCAGCACCCAGCCAGTGATTTGTAAAATCCAGGCATCAACATGACTCAAAGAACAAATTAGACATGCAGTTTCCACAACCCACTCCTAGTCTTTCTGGTGCATGGCGATGTGATCCAGGCTCTTCACCAGCCCTTGAGAAAGTATCTGTATGTGTAGTGACAGTGCGATGAAACATGTACAGTCTTCCAGATAACTTTCCACTCCTCTGAATATGTTGGGCTGCTGTTTTAGATATAGAATTCGGGCACACAAGCTTCTGGAGCTAGGTTTAATGCTTCCGGGGGTCCATGTCTGTTGTTTGTAGAGTCTCACTTCCACTGTAAAAGGATGCGCATACCTGACTACGAGCCCAGTAACTTCATGGACTTGCGGTCCTTGTGCTCCCATTGCCCACTGGTTCATCTGCAGCTTTATTAGGCTTCACTCAAAGCCTCTGCTCTCCGTCAACCACACATGTAACTCTTACTCACTCTCCAAAGTCCACTCCAAATCTCATTGCCTCAGTGGTTGCCGCCATGATCTTCCTTATCTGGAATGGCATCTCCTGTCCCGTGGTCTGACAGTATCTAACGTCAGTGTTCCTTTCACAGCTCTGGCTTATCATTACATATGGGCTCAGCTTTATGCGTGTCTGGTAGGAGAATAGAAGCTGCAATCTCTTTGTGCATGAGCCATCTTTCCTGGATAAGTGTAGTTACCACCCCTCATCAAAGCATCCTAGAAAATCACAATGAGACACAGTTTGATCCCGGGGATCCCAGGCTCTAATGGCTACATGGACATCACAGCTACTATATCTATGGCTCATGGAATATAGTGGAAGAGGGGCCAGAGAGATTGCAAGAGACAGAATACTAGGAAAGCTTCCTCAGAACAGTATCTTCTAGAAACGGATGAATGAGCCAGACCTGAACAATGGCACTGTCAATGGTAACATGAAAATGTGGACGAGGGAAACTTTCATTGGGTCTTATCCCTAGACAAAGAACCAGTGACTGTTTAAAGAGGAAGACAGCATTTTCCCAGAGGTGAGTCACCTTATTGGTTGTAATGCAAAGTAATCAGCTCTGAAACCATATATGTGTCCATGTTCACTCACAAATAACAAAAGCAGACTCAGGCAGATAATATTAATATATATTCATGTAAGCAGACACACATGCACACGTGTGTGTGTGTGTGTGTGTGTGTGTGTACAAATGATAATCAAAGAGAAAGAGGCTATCAACTTGAGAGTGGGGTGGGCACGGGGATAGTTGGAAAGAGGGTACATGGGAGGGGCTGGAGGGAGTAAAGGGAGGGGGAGGTGATGGAATTCTATTTCAATTTAAAAAATTAAATTAAAGAATGTAATCAGTCTGAGAGACATGGTAGACAGAGACAGGAAGCAGGCATGCTTCTGACAGCTGTAGCTTTCAGTTTCTGTGCTAGGTCTTAGAGCCCAGACCCAGGCTTTATGCCTGGCTTACCCACTTGGACCAAGTGCGGCTTCTCAGAATAGCCAGAACCCACAGCGACTCTAGTTATTCTCTGTTTGGCAATAGTTCCAAGAATTTCTGAGTTTGTCCTTCAGTGATTCTTCCCAGAGTCCTGTCTGCTGGAGAGGAGGATTGATGGCCACAGCATGGGCTTACTGAGTGCCTCCTCTGTGCTGGAACATAGTGTCGAGTGCTGTCCTTGCATCTTGGGTAGCCTTTGATACCCACATTTGGAATGAAATGTTGCAGTAGTTCCACTTAATGTGAAGAAATGAGGGGCGTGAGAGAATTATATGTTCATGGGGGTGCCCAGGCCTTCCTACGTCTACTACTTACTCTTGATTTTGGATCTCTCTATGCAAGGGTTGGTTATAAAAATGAAGGGTGGGCCAGCGAGACAATTATTTAAGTAAATGCTTGCCGTGCAGTTGTAAGAATCTGAATTAGAGTCCCAGAACCTGTGCAAAGCTGGGTGTGGTAGCATGGGTCTGTCAATCTAGTGCTGCTGTGCTGAATCAGAGGCAGGAGAATTCCCAGAAGCTCATGGGCCAGCTACACTGCTACGTGCAGTGCTGACCATTGAAGAGACACTGCCTTAAATAAGATAGAAGCCTGAGCTTGTTCTCTGACCCCCTCCCCCACCATGACATACCTGTGTCCATGTTCACTCACAGACATACTTAAGTCTGAAGAACAGTGAAGTCTTCCTGATATTCAAATGAACCCTGGGGTTGATGCTCACCGTATGAAAAGTTTTCCATTCAAGTGAGGATGGTTTTAGAAACGACATGATTCCAGCTGGAAGATCTTCAGTCATATTCAGATTTTAAAGATTTAGAATGATGGTTCTTTGTTCCTAATCATATTCTGTCCTTAAAGGCCATCTCAGGGCTGCTGATCAGAGGGGATGTGGGAGGCCCACGTGGGACAGCATTTTTCTAGGAACGCTGGAGGGTCAGAGCCTTCCTGAGAAATTTCACAGTGGCAATAAATAATCCTGTCAGCTGTATTTCAAGGCAGACAGTGAAATCTTTTCTTCTGGGAACATGATCTCTCCTCTGCGTTTGACACTTTTACTGACCCAAGTGGCCCAAAAGGTCTGATGTTGAGAATATTTGCCACTTCTACTCCCAGGTAGATCTCCAGTGGTGCAGCCTCTTACAGGGAATGGTCATATGACCCAGAGAGATGGGATGTGTCCATGGCCAGAGGTCCAGGCTGTCCTGGTGGGGACATAGTTTTCAAATCTGCCTTCTCTTTCATAGAAAATAAGACTCCCAGAAGCATGAACTGAGAACTGTATGTCAACATTTTGGTTGCAAAAAGAAATACAAGGAAACAAAAAAAAAACAAAAAAAAAAAAAACAAAAAAAAAAAAAAAACAAAAAAAACCCACCCAGATCTCTTGATCTTCCTTAAAATTGTAACTTTTCTTTGGAGGCAGTTATAATTTTTGTGTCAGTTCTTATTAAAATAATAGCAGACACATTGGCAATGAAACTTTGTTAAAGGTGGATGACTCCCCAAGGGAGAAAAATGAATGATTCTGTGAAGCCCAAAGAACATTCCCAGCCTCCTGTAATGCATGTCCTGAGGGGTGCTTCATGTTTAAAGCCTTTGCTAATAATGTGAAATATCAAGTCGCTTCATTCCTTTTAATCTTTTCATTTTAACATGGAATGAGCCTCCTCATACCTTCACAGTTAAGATTCTCAAAGTTATGTTGGGGAAATGTAATTTTGCTTACATTTCTTTTGGAATTTGCTAATGTAAAATTGAACTTTAAAAAAAAAAAGATACCAGAACGTAGGAGAAATTGAGTTATTCTTTCAGTTCCTCGGAAGATTAACGCAATGAAAGAACACTGTCCTCCCTGGATTCTCTGTTAAATATATAATCCTTTCATCTCGTTTATCTTTTAGTCCAAAGACAATGTTGAGGATTATGTGATGTAAGTTCTGTTTCAGTGAAGAATTAATTTTAATGAATTATTCATGCAAAAGAGATCTAGCTATATGACCACTAGATAGAGATTTAACACTTTTTAAATCAAGGACTGACTGGTTTAATGAATGTTGATTTAATATGTCAACTCTGTATGTTTTTTATGTTACTAGAACCAGGATCCAGCGGTAATTCTCCCTTCTAGTCTCTGCTGTCAAGAATGCCGCATGATCTAAGATGGCTGCTAAAGCTCCATTTGTTAGGAGATAGAAAGGCAGCCTACGGAAAGACCCACGATAAACATCGTTCATCCCACTGTCTGTTCCTGCCTGATGTAAGATATACTATAACGTTGTGTATAACACAGTGGAATAATTCTTTTAAACTCCATATATTGACTAAGACTCTTTTGGTAGTGAAAAAAGAAAGGCAAGATTCTCATCAGTGATCTCTGTCAGAGGTGTGTATTTTAGACTAGCTACAATATGAGGAATGGATGAAGTAGCCTTTAACCCCAAACATACCTTTGTGTGTGTGTGTGTGTGTGTGTGTGCACCACACATTTAGAGGAATTCAGAAGAGGGCATCAGATGCTCTAGACCTGGAGTTATGGTTTTGAATCACCATTGTGTATGTTGGGAACTGAACCCGGGCTCTCTGTGAGGGTAGCACGCACTCTGAACTGTTAGGCCAACTCTCAGGCACTGCCCCCCTCTCCCCTGAAACATACCTTCCTGGCTCACATGATGCAACTTTCTTCCAATGAGTACCACTACCTTTGACAATGTCTGCTCAGCCTATGGCTTTGGAGATGCTAATATGAGGGAAGATACCTAGAGAAGTTCCTGGGGCTTTTCACTGCCCAGGCTGGTACCAGCCTGTAGCACTTTTGAAAGTAACCACAGCACTTTTTCTAGCTAAAGCAGCAGTCTAGGAAGAATCACACGGTGATGAGTTCTCTGGGTTATATTTCCGAAGTATTGGATTCAATACAATGAAGCAATATGGCAGCCTATTCTCAGCCAGCCATCAGTGCTCAATCACTGGGTCAGATGATGGAGGAACCAACTTTAAAAATGTATCCAGGGCAAGAGAAATGGCTCGGTGTTTAAAGAGTACTTTCCCTTAGAAACAGTGATCATAGGAGTGTTCATGGAACTTTGTTTATTGTCTTGCTTGTTCTTTGACTATTTGTGTTTATTGTCTTGCTTGTTCCTTGACTATTTGCATCTGTTGTATTGCTAGGTCCTCAACCTAGAACTGACCTTAATACCTGCATGTAATTAAAATGGTATAAAAGCATAAAGGAGGAAAGGGGATGCGATAGGGGGTTTCTAGGGAAGGGAAATGGGGAAAGGGGATGACATCTGAAGTGTAAATAAATAAAATATCCAATTAAAAAAAGAGAGTACTTCCTGTAACTCCAGATCCATTGGACCTGACACTCTTTTCTGGTCTTTGTGGACACTGGATGAGTACCCATGTGTTCCCCTGCCCATCCTCCCGACTGCCCCCACCAAGAGAAAGAGAGAGAGTGAGAGACACAGACAGAGAGACAGAGAGGCAGAGAGAGAGAGAGAGACACCGAGAGAGACAGAGAGGCAGAAATCGGGAGAGGAGAGACAGAATAGATATTGCTGGGCCAAAAAGAATCTGTACCCTGTAATGGTCTCTGTATTTCTCCTCATGAAGTCTGCTCTCTCCCACCTCCCAAAGCACTTGCACTTCACCATGTGGTGCTACCTCCAAAGAACACTTGTGTCTTAGAAAAATAAATATACAGCCAATTTTCAGATTATATCTTCTTTAGTTCTGATATAAATGATGTAACTCTATTCCGGCAAAGCCTGAAGTCAAGGCTGTCTTTCCATCCTCCTTCCTAACTCAGAAAAGGAGTGGCAGTCAGCGAGGTTGGTGTCTGCCAATGAATTTGCCACCTGAAGGAGACAGCTAAATTCATGGGAGGAAAAGTCTCAATTTCTCAACTAATTTCAGTCATCAGAGCCACAGTGAGGCATGGAAGATTTGACTTGTATTTATTTATTTTTCTTGTCACTAAAACTGGGGCAGACCCCCCACTTATGGTATTTATAAGATTTATGATCCTGGAGGAAACAGTTATAGTTACCTTCATTGCATTAGGTTTTCAAATTTTAACTTAGCATATTCCTTATGGTTTGGAAATAGGATAATGAACCACATTCTGGCAGTAGATGATTGAAGAGCCTGTGGGAAACCATAACTGGAGATCCACAAGCCTGGGTTCTCAGCCAAGGATGACCTTTTTTTGCAGGGCTGTCTCAGGCTGGTTCTCTGAGTCTCTGCCTCTCGGGGTCTCCCCTATAATCAAGAATTTGGTGATGTGGCTTACTGAGAGCTGAGTACCGTGTCCAGCTCACACAGCTGGTAGACACAGCTGCTGGGTCCTTGGAAATTGTTCACTGGAGTTGAGTCAGGCTCAGGTCAAATCTTTTCAATATTGTCTTTCCAAATCTTTCTGAAAATAGGTAAAATACAAGAAGAAAGGCATGGGTCTGCCTTAAGCGAGTGCAGTGGGACACAGGGTGAACCGGAGCTGTTGAAGAGCGAGCCTTGTCCTGAGAGCCTGAAAATACCCTCCGATCGCTAGAGTGCTCTAGAAAACAGTTATCAGGGCCTGATCAACACTATCTCTTTTCTACCTAAATATTTTTTTTTGCCGGAAGCAGATTCACTTTAACCGTTTATGGACATTCACTTAATTTTATTTTGACAACCTCTGAAACTATTTCAGGATTTTCTTTGATGAATGTGAGGGGAGTATTAAGTGTGAGATTTTCTGGTTCCAGTAATTCACCATCAGACTCTAGTGTTTGGGGAATAGACTCAAGACTTAAACACTTGGGGAGCTGAGGGCTGGCGCTTGTGTTTACCAAGACTCTGGCTGCATCCCTCTTCTACTCCTGTTGATTGTGATCTTGGTAACAAAGACAGGCAGGCTTTCCTGCTGCTTCCCAAAGTCGATTAGCTTCTTACGATTCTTAGCAGACTTTGTCAGTTAGGAAACTGAATTGGGAAATTTTTTTCCATAGGTATTCATTTGTTTATCATTCACTGGGTGTAAATTATCTTCTGGGAGCTGTGAAGGGAATGTAGTTACTAATAGAGATTGTATTTATTCAAATAATTTCATTAATATTGCAAACAAGATAATACATAATTTTATTCATACAAACCAGTATGTTCTATTATTTTCATGTATATGTGTCATTATGCTTGGTTCTAATTTGTCCCCTCTTCCCTTGCCCTCTCTTGTGTACCTATTGTCTATGGCTGGTTTTCTTTTGTCCCTCACCCCAACTCATCTTCTGCTGTCATGTCACATGAATTCTATTAACCAGTCCCTTAGGGGCCCTTCTTCCTATCTTATTAATTTCTCTTTTTCCCTGCTCCTTCTCCTCTCTTCTCTGACACACACACACACACACACACACACACACACACACACACACACACCACTGTACATACACCACACACATTTTTCCATTCACATACACCACACTTTTCCATATATAATTTTAAATCTAGTTTGTGCATATTAAAAAAAATATATAGAATTTGTCTTTCTGAATCTGGCTTATTTTTGCTTAACATAAAGATTTCCAGATCCATCCATTTCCTTGCAAATGTCATAATTTAATTTAATGACTTAATATGTCTGTGGTATGTTGACTCAGAGTCCTTTGGGAGGATATACACATGTATATTAAAGGGTATATATTGTATATATACATTGAAGAGTGATATAGCTTCAACACACAGTATTAAAGCTTCAACAGAAGGAGCCTTCCAAATTAAAGCAGGTAATGGCAAACTAATTTCTTTAAGGTTGATTCAGTAAAGTATAATCCCACCTGAGTGATTTGGTTTTGGTGGAATCTACCCCAACCTTCATTTTATTACCAATTTATTTACTTAAGTTTTTACATTTAAATATTAATATAGGCCACAGAAAACATAAAACTTAGCATTTTAAAGTATGTGCTCCAATGGTTTTCAGTTTATTTACTTGTTAGGCCCAAAACAGCACCCTAAAATGGCTGGGCTGGTGATAACATTCTAAACAGAAGGACTTTGGCCCAGTAAACAGGAGGATTATTATTGGGTAAACAGAGTTCTGGAGGTGGGTTTCTGTTTACCTGGAGCTTCCCTTAAGCTACCAGGAACCTCTCTTAATCCACCCAAAGGTCAACTATTTAGGGCAAGGACATCTAGTTCCCAGTCAATCTGCAGAGCCTGTAGCAGCTCAAAGAACCCCACCCTGCTGACAGACATCAGCTTGCTTTTCTGCCATTTGCTCTCCTCTCTGCCCATCCCCAAGATATAATCTTGGCAATTTGATCTCTAAAATACCGTTCTTTTTACTCATGGAGCTTTCTGGTTTACTGCATCCTCACTTAAGGCTACTGAGTTAGTTTAGTTTGCACAGTCACAACCATTATCTAACTACAAAATATTTTGACCATCTCAGAAAGAATCTGAGATGTAGCCAAGAAATAGCCAATAAATCCGGTCCAGTCAACTGGAACATACTTGCTGCTCTTGTGAGGTTGCCTATTCTGGGTACTTCATGTAATGGTGTGTTTAACGATTTTAGTCTTTTACTCGTTTCATTGCTGAATAATATCCTCTCACGTGGATATATCACATATGGATATATGTTTTCATCAGTTGATGGACATTTGGGTTGTTCCTGTCATTTGTCTATTATGAACAAAGCTGCTATGAAAATTTGCATACAAGATTTTTTTTTTCCGCACATATATTTTCAATGCTCAGGTAGGTACCTAGGAACTCAGTTGTTGAAATACATGATGATTCTGTATTTTAGTTTTTGAACTGCCCACAGTTTTTCCTAAGCACCTTACCATTTTATAATTCCATAAGAATATCTGTAACCTCAGAACATATTTTAACTATTCTAAGGCTTAGGTTAGTAGCTCTCCCAGCTTTTAGCTGAAATGCTAAGCTAATAAACAAGAAATGCCTTCCTAGGGATGACCAGGGCTGGGTCCTGGGTTTGTTCATTGATTTAGCATCCTGTGGATACAGAGATGGTGGTGATGTTTCTTCTGTGAGGCACAGACTCTCCAGTCTGTGAGGCCTCCTTGGGAATCTTTAACAATGGGGAGAATGCCTTGGGGAGATTTGGCAAAGCTGGCAGAGTGAAAGGCTGGGCAGAATCAAATACCTCTCACTGCTGCCTGAGTTTTGGATGCTGACCCTTAAGCTAGAGCCGACTTCCTGTTCTCTATAATAAACCATCGGCTCAGGTTTTGTTTTCTTAATGGGGAAAATGTGTGAAGCTCCATCATTTCCTGTCTCTCTGGAACAAACAATTTTCTACAAAACCATCTAAATCCCAGGAGTCTGGATATGAGTTTACAACTTAAGCTGGGAGAGAAAAGCATCCTGGGAGTTTGTGTCATTCTTGGTCTGCCCTGGAGCCATCATGTCTACGTGGTTGTGTCTCACTGACCACAGTCCTCAGAGGTGGGCCAGGCAAGCTCACGCTATCTCCACTTCATGCACGAGTGTTGACCCTCAGAGATGTGTATCCATCTGCTCCAGATCACACGAGTGAGCCAGAAGGGACTTTGCTTGAGCCAGTCATTCCCAAGTGCCCTTCGTTTGACTGGTGCCAGCATGAGACAATTTTCACTCCCATCCCCACAGCTTTTGACTCCAGTTTCTGCAATGAATTAGTGTGTTTTGCGATAACAAAGCAGTGACAGAAAGTCAGGACACTCAGCATTAAAAAAGTTCCTTAATGGTTTAAATCAGGGAGTTGCCAATACCGTTTGGGATGATTTTACAAACAGGATAAAAAGAAAACACTCATGAATCTTTCAGCTTGAACTTTTATTTTATTTTCGTGCATTGTGTTTTAGTATTTTCCTTCATGTTCAGCTTCTTTTTTGCACAATTTCCCTCACAGCATGCATGCTACTAGCTGTTCCCTTGGACTGGAGATGTGGGTCTATATTCTTACAATTGTTTGTAGTGGTTTATAAGAGAAAGGCTGGAGTAGAGCTCTCGTAGGAAGGGAGGGAGGATGACACCCAGGCAAAAGTTAGAATAATGTCACATCACTTGCTGGACTAGGTGATTATTAACAGTTTTTGTAATTGTAAATGACCCTGAAAAGTGAGTATAGTTACCAAACTCAGAGACACAATTATAATGTGTTACACACATGTATATTACACACACACACACACACACACACACACACACACACACACACACACACACAAAGCTGAAAGGCAGTTTTGTATTGTACAGTGTTGTGGTCTTCTTTTGTTTTTGTGATTTGTCCCTCTATGCATTGCTTCCTAGTTCAATGCATAGTTCCCAGTATAGATGCTGGCACTCTGGTCAAGTATCTGGTTTCTAGCTGAGAAGCAGAAAGTTGAGTGACAGACAAATAAATGCCCCTTATCTATGTCCACTCGCATTGTCTTTTCATATTTAACCACACTCCTTGGGAGTTTCTTGTCAAAGTAGCTTCTTAGCTAGATTGGGAGCCTCCTCTTCCCCTCAAAACACAACAGTAATTCTTACCTCACCAGAGTCAGTGTGACTGAAGCGGCAAACTCTAAAGATCTATGCAAGCTCAAGTGTTAGAACAGCACACGTTGTCTCACGCAGGCTGACTACCTGGAAGGTTTCCTATTTCTGCATCCTTGCTGCAGGATAAAAGATTACAATCACCTCCTTTCCCTATCATCCCAAAGCACATTAGGGGAGGAAAGAAGTGGACTCAATTCTGTGAATGGTCCAAGGAACCAGGGGAGTTTGAAGGGCTGAGCCTTTTATGGGAATAGAAGTGATCCACAGAACTCCAGACTCACACCTCTGCTGTCTGGGAGAATCTGAGGAAAAGATTATGCTTAGAAACTGTCCACAGAGAACCCCTGATGTAGCTTGTTTCCCCAAGAACCTCAGCCCA
This sequence comes from Arvicanthis niloticus, assembly GCF_011762505.2. Lineage (NCBI taxonomy): Eukaryota > Metazoa > Chordata > Mammalia > Rodentia > Muridae > Arvicanthis > Arvicanthis niloticus. The sequence goes on from NC_047658.1 coordinate 140,203,503, forward strand.
CCTTCCAAGTAAGCAAACCTCCTTGTAGATAGCGTAACGAAACTCCCTTGTAGGTCTTAGTAACAAAAATGAAGCTACTGGTAGGTGAAGGTCTCACCTCTCTCACCCCTCCAGTCTAAGCCTTGACATACAGGAGATTTTCAAGAAAATAGCCACTTATTCTGGCCCTGCCCTGAGAGTCAGCCTTGCCTGTCACTCAAACTGTCAAGACACTCAACCTGCCACTGTTGAAAGCTAAGAATAAGTGCCTTGTAATGATGTATGTATTTAAATAAGAATAGTTATAACAACAGTACAGGTAGGTTACCGACCATTTACTATGTGCATCTTACACAGCTTAACCCAAGCCATCCTGTCTATTACCTTTCAGCAGGTATGTGCTATACTCATTTTACAGAAGGAAAAGCAGAAGCTCAGAGAGGGCAAATGCTTCATCCAAAGTTCTGAAGCTAAGGAAGGGAGAATACAGCTCTCAGTTACTAGATCTGTGTTGTGTCTTCTTGGGGAAAAAAAAATCACTGTTCTATTCCTCCCACACATTGAAAGTAACATTCGGTGACGACTAACATTTCATCTAATTTATTTACATATTTTAAATGATTTATTTATTATTTTTCTTTTATGGGTATGAGTGTTTTCTCTCCATATGCATTCAGCACACCGTGTGGGTGCAGTGCCTCCAGAGGCCAGAATAGGGCATCAGATGCTCTGAAACTGGTGTTGTGGACAGTTGTAAGATGCCAGGGGTGGTGGAAACTGAATCCGTATCCTGTGCAACAGAAGTAAACACTCATAATCATGAGCTATCTCTCTAGCCCATATAAATTGGCTTTAAGTGACATCCAGTGGCCTTCTTTAATTTATAATGCTCATAAAGATCTTAGGCAAGTATTTTAGCATTTTTAAGTTGGCACTTTCTAATCTTCAAAACGGGAAACCGAAGCTGCCCACTGTGTGATGTTCTCTGAGGACAGAGGATTTGAAGCACTCACCGTGGTTGGCCCACAACTAGTGTTCAGCATACTTTAATTATCAGTTGTTAACTTGGTAAGTGCTCCAGGCTGGCCCGGAACTCACTCTGTATCTAAGGCTGGTGTTGAACTCACAATGATCATTCTCTATCAGCTGCCCAAGTGCTGGGATTGCAGACTTGCACCACAGTGCATGCATGGCTTTAAAGTAAGTTCACAGTGATGTACGTCGGCATCTTAAGTGAGAACTTTTCAAAGTGCTGAGATCTGGGTCCCCGGTGGAATAGTTTGAAGAAATTCCCCAAGTGATTCAGCTTCATAGTTGTTGGTGAGCTCAGTGCCAACTGTGATACACATCCACTACGGATGTGCTTGCTCAAGACATTGTACTATGCACTACGAATAATGAAGTAAATGTCACATAAAATTAGGTGGAAGGCTCTTGGGAGCTTCACTAAGGTGACCATAGGTGGGGCAGGACTTGGAGGCTCAGCAGCACCACCTTTCTTAAATGGTAACAGAATAATCTGTGAAGACAGGAAGCCCAGAAGTGCAGAGAACAGACTTTGGAGAAAGAAGAAAGAGGAGAGCCAAAGGCTGATTTGACTTAAAGATGGTTAGCTTTTGATTCCCAGCCATGAAGTTTTTTTCCTATTATAACAAATTTGAAGACTCACAGTGAGACATTGAGCTTCTCTGAGGCACAGAGTAAATTTTAGAGATTGCTCTTGCCACTGCTAAGCCTTGTGCTCTGATAAGTAAGAAGATGAAGAGTGGAAAGGTCTCAGAATGAAGGAGAACTTGGGCCAAGCAGGTCACTGACAGGTGGCAGGACAAAGGAACAGTTATGTAAAACTGATTACATATTGGGGGAGGAGTGGAGAGAGGAAGAAGAAGTGACAAGGAGGGGAGGGGAAGAACTGTGCCTCACAGAGAAGGGGAAGTTGGAGGCTGAGCTGGCTGGGGGAGGGGAAAGATGGGGTGACCTTGAGTGGGAGATGCTGGGACTGGGTACCCATATCCCAGGGCCATGTGGAGATGTGGCATTCAAGGGACAGGGGTGGGCTACACACATACAAATAAGCTATAGTATGAGCCGCTGGCACTGAGTGGAATTGCTTGGAGCTCTGGCTCTGTGTTGGGGGCATCTGTGAACTTAAGGCACTGTAAGGAGATTACTGTGTATGTTAAGAAGGCTACAACCTCCTCATATTATATACCCTAAATAGAATGGCCTGTATAGAAGTGGTGACACTCTTGGACCAGTTGAATCCCTGTGTTCCTGACTGCCATACCTCAGGCTACTGATTATTTTTTGCCATGGCTAGACTGCTGATAATATTTTATTTCATAGAAAAATAATTAACCTAAATTTAGTCAAAGGCCTGGTTATAAGATGTAGCGGCATGTTTTCCCCCGCAAGTTGGTAGGAACTAAAATGGGAGGAGTAAGGAGAGGAAGAGGAGGAGTAAGGAGAGGAAGAGGAGGAGTAAGGAGAAGAAGAGGAGAGAGAAGAGAGAGAGGGGAACATGGCAGTAGACGTGTGCATGTCTCTAGCAGTCAAAGGTAGTTGATATATCTAGGTTGGGTATTGGGTTACACCTCTAATTGTGTGGGCATCTTGTTATTGAGCATTACCAAATATATAAAGCTATTGGTTAATCTTTAAACATTAGGGTCTCATTTCCATTGAGTACCATGTGGATGGTGGGATGGTCTGGACTAAGCCTAGCCTTTCGGAGACAGCATGGAAGATTGGCAGAGCCATCTCCTATGCTGGCGTCTCATGGGTGGAAGGGCCTGTGTCTCTGGCCCCCTGCTGCTCTACGCTTGTGGCCTCAGGCGCTGTCTAGTGGGGAACATGGTGGTTCTGTAACTACAATACAGATCGGGTGCTGCTGTTTTAAAATATTACCTCAACAACAAGAGCTAGAATTCTGAACTCTAGAGGAAGAAAACAACATCAAAAATGTAAATCTTTGGGGCTGGAGAGTTGATTCAGCAGTTAAGGGCACTGACTGCTCTTCCAGAGGTCCTGAGTTCAATTCCCAGCAACTACATGGTGACTCACAACCATCTCTAATGGGATTGGATGCCCTCTTCTGGTGTGTCTGAAGACAGTGATGGTGTGCTCACATACATAAAATAAATAAAATCTTTAATAAAAAATCTATTTCTTTAAACTGTAAATCTTTGTATTAACATGCCTTAAACTGGGTAATATTAGATACAGTACTTAAAGTAAAAACAATTATAAAATAAACTAGAATCATCAAAATTTAAATTTTTATATTTCAGGGATTGTCAAGAAAATGCAAGGTTGTTGAGAACCGCACTAGTCCTACATTTGGGCGGGCAAAAAAATGTCGCAGTCCGAGCAAAATGTTGAGGCCCGGGCTGCCCCGAGTTTGGCGGCCACTGTATCCCGGCCCAAGCTGCCGATCCAGTCCGAGGGTCGGGGTTCAGCAAGAGAGAGAGTGAGGACGGACTCAAAGAATGGAGACCAGACAGAGTGTGATTCAATCCCGTTTATTCTTCAGTCTCCCTGAAGTGTCTGATTCTCTACCATCTGCCTCTGCCTTTTATATGTCTCACTTCTAAGCCACGACTTCAGGTCACGCCTTTAATCATGCCCTTAGGTCTTGTCTCTAAATCTGATCTCTACACTTCTAAGTCACATTCTTAAATTACACACCTTTAATCTCACACACCTTTAATCTCACACACCCAAGGTATCTAAACCAAGATTATCGGAGTGTGCTCAGCTGTTGTAGGCTATTGTAATCCAAGTCTCATGTCAGGGTATATGGCTCAAGATGGCTGCAAAGCTGATAGCTGCTTTCTGCTAAAAGGCCCCCAACACAAGGACTCATAGCATAGTAGGTAGTATCTGCCAATCTCATGATCTGAGAAGATCTAGTACTCAGAATAAGCAAAGAATCTTACAAGACAACATTGAGTGACAAAAATCCAATTAAAACTGGACAAACCACCACGGTAAATATTTCTGCAGATAAACTGTACGAATGAAGCTGAGTTTGGGGTCACATACCTATAATCCCAGCACCCAGATGTAGACCTCTCAGCTCCTTCTCCAGCACTGAGTCTGCCTGTGTGCTGCCATGCTTCCTGCCATGATAATAATGCGTTAGACCTCTAACCTCACAACAACAGAAAGCCTAACGAAGACAGTAAGAGCAAAGAGAGATTGTAATTCTTCTATACCGCATGTGGAGATGTAAGATGGGGTACCTACTTTTGAGGATCCGTTCTCTCTAAGCCTCCAAATAAGTATATAGTTCGGACAGTTTGTATATACTCAGCCCAGGGAGTGGCACTATTAGAGGGTTTGGCCCTTTTGGAGCAGGTATGGCTTTGTTAGAGTAGGTGTGTCACTGTGGGTGTGGACTATAAGACCCTCAACCTAGCTGCCTGGAAGTCAGTCTTCTGCTAGCAGCCTGCAGATGAAGATGTAAAACTCTCAGCTCCTCCAGCACCATGCCTGCCTGGATGCTGCCATGCTCCCGCCTTGATGATAATGGACTGAACCTCTAAACCTGTAAGCCAGCTCCAATTAAATGTTGTTCTTATAAGACCTGCCTTGGTCACACTATCTGCTCCCAGCAGTAAAACCGTAAGACGAGAGTTGACATCTGGCTCAGCAATTCTTCTCTTAGGTGTATACCTGGAGAATTGGAAACCCACCCTCACACAGATATTTATAAATAGAAAGAATCACAATGTTTATTAACTGATGAATGAATAAATAAAATGTAGATTAGCTCTACAGTATAAGTACACATAGAATATCATAAAAAAAATAGACTATACCAACACATGTGTTACCTGGGTGAACTTTGAAAACATTATGTAAGTAAAATAAACCAGTTAATAAGGGCAACATATAGTATAATCTTACTAATGAAGCATTTAGAATAGAAAAGCCCATAGAAACGAAGAAAAGATTAGCTAGCCATTGGCATATGAGGGAATAAAGAAGAATGAGAATTTTTCTTGAGGTAACAAACATCTTCTACAATGCAACAGTGGTGATGGCTACCCAATGCTATGGCTATGAACTCACAGGAGGGAAAGGATTCTTATTGTGTCATCATAACTCCTAAGTGTCTTCCAGTGACATGGAAAGAAAGAAGAATATAAAGAAAGTCACAGAGCTGGGAGGGTAAGGACAGACTCAGTCAGTGGTATATTCAGTTGGGACAGGAATGACAAAAGAATCTGGAGATGAGGCTGAAGAGAGATGTTGGTCCAGTCACTGTAGGCCACTGAGTTTCACATAGCATGTAGGGCCAGTGCTCTTCCGGGTGCTTGAACAAAGAGACGGGCTTGGCAGTGTAAGCTCAGGTGACATTAAACAAATATTTACCTCAAATTTAGTTAAGCAATAATCTGACACGAAGGGATGGAATTTCAGAGCACTCTGGAAACACACTTGACAGATCCTCCTCCGTGTGATGCCATCCAGGAGTGTTTGGTGGAATGTGCAGGTATTCAGGGTACACTTACAGAAGCCATGCTTGGGGAGATGTGGTGAGAGCGATGTCATAGGAAGATTGGCTGTTGGTGGGTCTCAAACACCCCCGTGCAAGGTGCTGGCAGAGCAAGGATGAAGTGAAGCTTCTTTACATGGGGACAACTGTGGACTGAATGTTGAGGGCTCTCTGTCATGCTTCATCCTTCCAGCCACTATGGGAGAAACGATACTCATGACTTCTCAGGAGCAGATGATGGACTGGTCCAGCAGACCTTGCTTTCTCCACCACCAGAAGCAAGGATGCAGGGTCCTCCCTGACTCTTTGCCCCCTGCTTAGGGAGGCATTTGAGAATGTCATCACAAAGTTTCTTCAGTCAGGGTCACTTCTTTGAGTTAGTTTGTCCAAGTGAGAGTTGTCAAAATGGACTAGATCCTTCCAGACTTTTGCACCAGTGCAGGGGAGAGGAGGAGTATATACACAGCACGGAGAGCAATATTGTTAAACACCACCCCTCCACAAGAAACATTACATCCTTCATGGGAGGTGCATATTGCTTTGGGAATATATCTATATATTATAATATATATATATATATATATATAATAATATCTGCGCTATTCTTTTTTCTCTCTCCCTTCCTCACATTTCTTCACTATTCATCCTTGCCTGTCCCTGTCCCACAGTGAGTCCCGAAACTCTAGTCACAGCTAACGTGTGATGGGAAGAAATGTGTCAGAAGAGCTGTTCTGATCCAGTGCTTTACAAACTGCTCATAGTGTGCCCCAGCTGTAGAGAGCGGCTCAAATGGAAGTCCAAGCTTTAGTTCTGATGAGCAAAACTGATACAACGGTTGCTCATCGTGAACCAAAACACAACCTCCCCAAATTCATCCTTCTGACTCACAGGACAGGGTCCACTCAAGCTTTTGCCCAGTTGCTCTCAGGGTCAAGGGTTTTTCCTAACCTTTCCATAGACAGAGACCTCCTCAGACTCAGGTGTCAGAATCTGCCAAGGCTCCGCCCACCGGCGGCTTCCTGCGAGCAGGTGTGCCTGGAACTTTGGAACCTGTGTTTCAAAATTTGTAATTTGAGGCCCTCAGAGATCACAGGCACCATCTAGGAAAAGGGGCAGGATTTGAGGCAAAAGGGACCAAGTTTCTGACTTCTACCTCATGAGAGGAAAGAACCAACCCAGTTAACAGAGTGCCCTTAATGAGGGTTGAATGTGTGTGTGTGTTCCTGGGACATGCAGCCCAGAGAACTCTCATTCACCGCCTTTCTCTGTGGCTTTCTCCCTGCACACACTGTTCTCTGAGCTCCACGGCTTCCTGTACTGTGCTTCCTGTTTCCTTGTCAAACTTCATACAAGCATTTGCTGAGGGCCGGCCAGGTGTCAGGCTCCATGGCTGGGATGCAGCAGCAGGTGGAGGGCATCAGATGTGGATGACAATTGAGTGGAGCTCAACAGATTCCCCTAAAGGACCAGACACGACTGTAATCTCTGTTTATGATCTGAGTACTCGGGAGAACCGGCTAATGCCAGCAGATGGAAAAGAACTCTAGTGGGCAAGAATGCCCAAGGCCAACCAGGGCTTCAAATACTTTGAAGAGAGAAGATAACGCTTCCCTCCTCTCATTCCTAGGAGTGTCCCCACAGGTTCTACAGGTCTCTCATAAACCTAGCTGATACACTGAGTACTTCGCCAACCCTTTGCTTCTGATCTCAGCCAATTGTCTCCTTTGTGATCACACATTTCTAGGGTGTGCTAGGCAGGAACAATTCTTGCCTCAATCTAATGATGCTTAAATATAGTAAGTGTAATTCCTATAAGGCAGTCTTGGCCAAAATTAGAAAATCCTGTTGCTCTTTCACTCCACCTCACACTCTCCTCCTACGTTCACACCAGACCATCCTACAAGGTTTTTGTTTGTTTTTTAAAAAGTACTTAAAGCCATCTCCTCCCGGGCAAGTGTGCTCCTTGAAGGGCTGGCATTTGGCTTGTGGTCTGGACAACTACTTTGGATTGCTTTGATGGAAAGGAGGGCGAGCAGGTCAGTTGGGCTGAACATGGGCTGAGCATAGGCTTTGCAGATGGGGGACCTGGGGAGCAGAGGGGTGATACACTTTCTGCTAAACCACCGTCTTTCATCTGGGCTCCTCTATTGTGCTGGTTGCTATTGGTTCTTTTCCTTTCATTAAAGTACAGTGGTTGTTTGCTAAAGAATCTTTTGTTCAGAGGGAAACAATACTTCTATGTTCCAACAGGAAAAGCGTCAGCAGTGGGAGGAGAGAGGAGCGGGTGGGAATCTCTCTACAGAGCCCTCTGGTGGATTTTTTTCAGTTCGCACAGCTTCTGCCTCTTGAAGGAATGGCTTCCTCCAGCTCATGAAGACTCCTGATGTACCTGGTGACTGCCTGCTGTGGCTTTCAGGGCCCCGTGGGATTTGCTGGCCCTGCTGCTGGCCTGCACCTCCAGCTCCATCCACTGGCCATTCCAATGGGTGCCATTCAGCAGTTTCTCTAAGTTGGTCTCTGTCCACTGTTCCCACTTAGCTTCTTTCACCAGACTGGCTACGAAGCAGTCTCTACCCCAAGCCCCTCTCACCATGGGTCTTTTACTTCAGCCATCAGCCTCTTGGCAGGATCTGAAATAATCTCATTCATGCACCTTGCTCAGAAGCTGTTGGTATGAAGCCCAGGACAGCAGGGCTGTCCCGTCTCTGTCTCTTTCATCTCTGTCTCCTAATGTGCAGTGCCTGGCTTTTATTGGGCATTTACAAAGTGCATGTGAAAAATCAAATAACAAAAACAGAAAAAAAGGAGAGGGAAAAGCTTTGGGGTCTTTTGATAAGGTTTTTCAGAGGTTGCGTGGGATGCCTCACTTGCTGAGAAAGGGTGAGTCTACATAGTTGGTATCCTAGTTACCATGTTAACTTGATATTGTCTACGGTCACCTGGGGTGTAGGGACAGTTGAGTTGATAATTGTCTTTATCAGGCTGGTCTGTGGACATGTCTGAGAAGTACTGTCTTCATTGCTAACTGATATAGGGCCACCATGAACAGTCCCATACCTAGGCAGTTGATTCTGGGTTGTATAAGAAAGCAGATTAAGCTTGTGCCAGGGGGTAAGCCAGGAAAGTAAGCAGCATCCCTGCCCTGATATCTCTCGGTGATGGACTGTGACCTGCAAATGTGAGCCAATTAAACACTTTCTTCCCAGAGTTGCATTTGATCACAGTATTTCTATTACAGTAACAAGGAAACCAGAACAGTTTGCATCCCTTCTTCTCCTGGATTATAGCTTGGTTCCCTGGAATTAGGGACTTTCCTTCATCTTTCCCACTCTCTTTCCTGCACTAGTTTTCCCAGGGCTCATCTGCATACTCTTTAATAGGGTTAACAGAAGCTGTAACTATATAGAAACCCAACTGCCATCGCTGAGGTTTTTTAATTTTTGGGCACTTCCAAATACTCTACATAAAAGCATTGGCCCATCAAGGGGAGCCCATGCCATTAGCTGAAATGCACCTGGTCAACTTTCTTTACTGTGGGGACGTATGAGGTCCTCATCTGCACCTCAGTGTATCCAGCAACTGTCTCTTATACTGATGGTGACAATCTACTGGCAGTCAGACGCCATTTGCTTAGCGTTTACGGAGCAGAGCTCTCTAATTCCAGATGCACCAGTCAGTTGCTACCAGACATACCCTGTGTCTGGTCTTGGATTTGGACAACTGTGTGTTTGTGTGTGTGTGTGTCTGTCTGTGCACATGTGTGTGTGTGCATGCACATATGTGCACATACATGCATACACACAAAAGTCTTCTTTCCTGTTGACAACTGAAGAGATGAACTTGAACCATCAGGGTAGTAAGAACATCAGCAGTTCTCCAAATTCTTTGACAGTTCTTCTCTGGGAATCTCTCTGACTTCTAACTCTTACTTTTTTTTTTCCATCTGTGGCTGCATTCTTGCTGTTGTTTTAGCCCGTGTGTTAACTCACATCTGCAACCCAGTCTCTTCCCTGAATTCCACCAACACAAGCTGGTAAGACCCACTTACTCCTGGAAGTCTGTAGAAAATATTTCATGATAGATTTGTAAGGCAGATGAAGGGACTTTTATTTTGATGGGCCATACCTTCATAGTGACATTCTGCCCCTCCCCCAGGATTGAACCGCTGTGAAGCTCCCAGCCCTTCTGGTTTGCTTTGGCTTTTCTTTGTCTTCTATTCTTCTTCTGTTGGTTGCTCCTGTGCATCCCTTTCTGTTAAGTTATTTAAAGTCAATCAACCTTTCTGTGTGCCTCTCTGCCTCAATTAGCTCAATTATGCATTTGCATATCCAAAGTCATCCTGGTTCCCAAGTTTCTTAAGAATCACTCTTCTTAGAAAGCAACATGGCTTACAGAGAATTCCCCCTTTTGCAAGAGAGGGCCAGTGGAATATTAAGGTCCTCCAGCAACCCAGAGACAACTGGGTTCAGTGAAATGCTGGGAGCTGGGGGTGACTTTTCAGAGGGCTGTGCATGATCTTCTCACTGCTGTCTTCTGAAATGATGAAAAATGGGGACGAGTCGCTAAAGTCCCCACATCAAAGTGGAAAGAGAGCTTTACTCTGCAGGATAGTCAAAAGCCCCAAAGGCTTGTCTGCCCTTCTGCTGGGGATGTCTTTCCATCGTGGGCGAATTCGAGATGATCGTGAGGTTCTCTCAACAAGGAATTTATGTAGGAAAAAAAGAAAGAAAGGAAAAGAAAAGAAAAGTATTCATCCCTTCACCTTTTGCACTGGCAAAGGCAAAGCTACATTGGCGACAGAAGATCGACCATGGCTGGAGTTGATTCTGAAGCTGACTGTACAGCAGAAGGAGGCTGGCAGCAAGGATATCAGTCATGGGACATGTGTGTTGAAAGGTGACTCTAGACTCAGGACAGTGAAAAGTGCTTATTCCCCACCCCCCAACCCCCTGCCCAGCCCCCCACCCAGTTAACTTGGGCAGTGTGGTGAGATCCCCTTGCTGTGGTACAGAAGGCTCACACAAAGGATGTCAGAATTGTTCTAGAAAACCCTCAGCACTTTGAATCAAGGAAAAATGAGTCAATTGCTCCTCTTTTTCAATTCTTGAACTTTAAAAATTTGACTGTGGTTCAGTGTTTGAGGTGGTGTGTGCGTTTGGTTGAGGGGGTGGAAGTTGACAGGCAGGATTCAGAAGGTGGTGATTAGGTTCTAAGATGTCTGGGGGTGGAGGAAGAGTAAGGAAAGGAGGCAGGCTCCTCCTGCAGAGGTGGAATAAGAAATGTAAATGGGTCAATTTGATTGGCTCTGGCCCTCCCAGATCCAGTGAAATTAGCTCCAAGTTAAAGCTTTCTCTGGCAGAATAACTGCTCTGTATTCAGGGATCAGGAAAAGAGAAAATGGTTACATAGAATTGTTTGTGTCGGAGAATCTTTTTTAACCAATTTAATTTAGCTCGATGAGGCACTCTCAAGCAGCCATTATGTGCCTGTCACTTGGTCAGATTGTGGGAAGCAGAAGAAGGCCTTTCCAGCACAGCCATCCTTACACTGACAATCTCGTTAGAGAATTGAGACTCACAGACATGGCCAGATGAAAAATGAGATCAAACGTCTTCAGCATCCCAAGCCATGACACTGACAATTCACACTCTGGATATAAGAAAAGGGGTCAAGGAGGGGTTGTGAGGAAGTGGCCCCTGAAATGAGGTGAAAGATGCTTATTTGGGGTACCATGTCTGCCTCCTTTTTGGTTTCCCCAGAGCCATCCAAGTTGATGCTAAATTGACAGTTCTTTCAGAGATGGAAGGAAGGCTTGGGGAAGGACAGAGATCATCTAGAAGTTTGTAGCACTGTGACCAAGGCAGAGAGAGTACAGAGACAATCTGACAGGGGCCGGAAGGTGGGAGAAGAAGAGTTTAGATTTTGTCTACAAGGAGAACCATAGGAGAAGCAGGGATGGGGCTGGGGACTGTGTCAGAGTGGAGTTTTCTCTGGTGCAGGGTAAGAGTTTTGTTGAAGGTGATTGTCATGGTTTAGATAATCATTGCTTCCCCCAAACCCAGGTGTTTAAAGGATTGATCTATGGCTGATATTACTAGAAGGTATGTAACATTTAGAAGGTGGGGCCTTTAAGCCGTGAGGAATATGCCCTGCAGGAGATCCTACCCTTCCTTCAGATCTTTGGTGTTTTCCCGCTAAGGGCAAGTTGTACAATGCTGCGGCCTCCCACTGTGATGAATTGCCCCTGTTCCCATCAGAGGCCTAAAGGCATTAGTCATTAGTCATTGAATTATGGCTGAAAGCTCCAAAGTTGTGAGCCAAACTCAGCCTTTGATCTGCATCAGTGATTGGGTTACACATGTGTCCCAATCGTGGAGACCTGAACAGCACAGTGGTATTGGGTGTGACTGTAGTGTGGTTTAGTAGCAGCCTGAGAGGTTAGCTGGGCAAGGTGGGGTAGATGTGGGGCCCTGGAATCAGATGAAATGGTTTTGGGTCTCATGTGGACCAGTGGTATGGCCCCAGGCATGTGGTTGGATCAGGGTAACCAACCCATCCAGTTTGCACGGGGGCTTTCCCAGTGTTGGCACTGAAAGTCCCATGCCCCAGGGAATTTCCAAGTCCTGGGAAAACTGGAGCAGCTTGCCTGGGACTGTTCTGAGTTTAAAACTTCAAGGTCCATGTCCTGGGAACTACTTCAGTGGTGAGCAAACCAGGACAATTGGGGGAACCCATTTGGCCAGATTTTACCTTGATTCTCCCATGTAAAAAGTAAAGACAATAGTCCCTTCTTCAGAGTCTTATGTGGGTTAAATTAGTTAGTACACATAAAGCCTGAAGCATACAGGTTGCCATGGAGAAGGTATCACATCAACAGTTGCTGGATAGATGAGAGAGAGAGAGAGATCCAGGAATGAAGAAGCGAGGGTGGAGCTGGAAGGGAGGGCACCCAAGCATGGCTGAGACATGAGCAGAGCCAGCGGCACTGTGCACTGGGATTCTACCTGTGTTTACAAAAGAAGATTTGCCAGGAAAGTTAAGGAAGTTAACAAGAAAAATGCTGGTCATTGAAGAGGACCAGTTGCAGCAACACAGTTTCCTTTTAATATGTCTGCTGATGTAATGAGTCTCCACTCGAGGATGCCCAGGATAGATGTCTCTGTTCTCTGGTTCAGCAGATACTGTGGACACATGTGCTCAAGTGAAATAATGGGATGTTTGATTTCCACATTCATTCATTTGTTGGTTGAGGCTTTTATTCAACAGACATTTAAGAATATATGTATATATACACACATATGTGTGTGTGATAAGTGTGTGTGTGTTAGGCACAGTTAGCCTCTGGGAAGCTACAAAGAAACAATACATAGTAGTTCACATGCTTGGAAATTTTATGATAAAATATTTTTCAGTACACTTATTACATATCTATGGACATATACATGCATACATACATACACACATACATACATACATGAGTAATGAGCCACCACTCCTCTTTCCTTTGCTGAGCCTTCTGATAACCATACATAAAGCTGGAGTCTTCCTTTGGATCTGTCAGAAACTAGAAGCAAGGAAATCAGAAAGTACTTATTGAGTTGGTCTGGGATAGGGAAAGACAGACTAGACAGAAGGAAAGGGATGGGGTATAGAGGGTTTAGAGAAAAACAGGCAGGGAGGAGAGCAGATGTCTTAGTTTTCTTTCTGTCACTGTGATAGACATCACAACGGAAAGCAACTTGGCAGGAAAGGCTTTGTTTGGTTCGCCCATCCCTAACACAGTGCACCACTGAGGAAAGTCAGGGTAGCAACCTAGGGGCAGAGGCAGGAGTCACAGAGGACTGGGTTCACTGGCTTGTTCTCCATTGCTTGCTCAGTTCTCTCTCTTAAACAATCCAGGATCGCTTGTGCAGGGGTGGCACCACCCGCAGTGAACTTGGCCCTCTCTTGTCAATCATTAATCAGGAAAATGACCCAGAGACTTCCCTATAGGCTAATCTAATGGAGGCGGTTTTTCTCATTTGAGGTTCCCTCTTCCAGATGACCCTGGTTTGAGTTGACAAACACCTAGCCAGCACAAGGGAGCAGGGATGTGGGGGACAGGGAGGAGGAGGAAGAGAGCAAGGAGGAAGTGGGGAGGAAGGGGAGTTGGGGGGTAGGGACCAGGAAGGAGAAGAGAAAGGAGAAAGGGAGGGGGAGGGTTGCAGAGAGGAGAAAGGGGGCAGAGAGGGTGGGGTTCGTGGAAGGAAGCAGGGAAATTGGGCGTCAGATTGAAGGGGTCTGAGAGGCATGGGTGCGGGAAGGCTGACAGAGGACACAAACAGAAAGGAGGGCATGAGCAGCCGGCAAAGGGGGGCGGAGGGGGGTGGTGGCGCGGAGCTGACAGAGAGCAACTGCGGTCAAGCAGGCAGCTTCTCGCGGCAGGCAGCTCCTGGTGGAATCAGAAGGTAGAGGGAGACTCTAAGCGAGGGGCCCTTGTTTAACAGAGATGTTTCCTCTTTAACCACAGCTAAGAGGAAATGGGGTAAAGTCTGCAGCATGGGGAGGAAGATGTGATTCAACTGTGTCTCTCCCTCCATTGTGCCTGTGATTTTTTTCCTTCCTCTTGGGCTCCAGAGTGTGGCCCTAGACCCTTTTGCATACCAAAGGTGTCTTCCATGGACAGCTGTTCATCTGAGATCAGCTGAGGTGAGTCTCTCTGACATGGGACACCTCCCTTAGGCACTGGCAACTCTGCTGAGCATTGCAGGCCCCTGCTTCCCCAAAGAGCTTCCTTCCTTCCCCAGAACCGCTCTGGCGCAACTTAGAACACACCCTTCCCTTTCCATCACCTGAGAGCAGGCCAAGGTCTGGACAGACCTCCTTTATTACATGATTCTTCAATACCCATTCCCCCTTTTCTGTTTTATATATTTCTGAGTCTTTCATGAAGTAAGAGATTGTGAATAAAAGCATCTAAGGCATGCTAGAACTCAAGAGTCAAAGAAGGAAGAATTACATGGGAATAACACGTTCTCTTGGCCTTGGCAAACCATCAGACTGAAGAGGCTTTCAGAGAGCATAATATTTAGGGACCATGGATAAATTCCATGACGTGAGCCAAGTGGTCAGATCTCTGGCTGCTGCCACTGGCTGAAGCCTCAGGTCAGGCGTGCCTAACCCATTGTGGATACCATTAGGAGATAATTCTTCAGCCCCAAATGGGCATTTTTTTTTCCTGTCTTGGGTTGTTTTCTGTTGCTTCAGCACAGCGGCTCTCAACTTTCCTAATGCTGTGGCCCTTTAATATGGTGCTTCACGTTGTGGTGACCCACAACCATAAAATTATTTTTGTCGCTATTTCATAACTGTAATTTTGCTACTGTTATGAACCATAATGTAAAATATCTGTGTTTTCCAGTGGTCTTAAGCCATCCTTATGAAAGGGGCATTTAACTCCCCAAAGGGGTTGTGACCCACAGGTTGAGAACAGCTGCTTTAGCGTACTAGCCGAACCTGGATAATTTATTAAAAAAAAAAAAAAGATGTTCATTTTCTGGAAGTCCTCTGGCTTCTCCTGGCTTCTGATAAAGGCTTTATGTGGGAGGAAGGGCAATTAGCCCCGTGGCAGAGAGATCACAGGATGAAGGGAAGATAGGAAGAGCCTGGGGAAGCAGAACACACTATGTAACCCACACTCCTACGGCGCCTAACCCACTCTGTGGGAGCTACATTCATCTGTTCAAGAGGGCAGAGGCCCCGTGACACCAAGCATCTCTTAAAGGCCTGGCTATGGCTCGGCACTGTTACACTGACATTTAATCTCAGCATGGATTTTTGCGAAGACAAACCATATTTAAGCCACCGTACGTAAGCTTACTTGAGTAAGGACAAAACCATTACAGAGTTTAGGCCAAAGGGAGCCAGTGCTGTTGAATGTCCATGGGGGTGGGGTGGGGAAGATAGCCAGTGTATTTGAAGGATGCTAAGCCAATAAGTAGAATCAGTCAGGCAACCCTTTCATAGAGATTGCCCTGACACTGGCCTCACAGCCTTTTGAGCCCATGTCTTTGTGCTTCTGACTTGTTTGCGCTTTGCGCTGGAAGGCTTTAAGGGTGGTTTTAGGTTTTAATCCATTACCCAGACTGTTAACTCCTGTCAATGGCTCTGTCCAGCACCTCCAGAGGCTTGGGTCAGTTGAAGGATAATCATATTAGATTCCATTGGATTTCGAATAAGAGCTTGCAAACGCGTGTGCCATACAGCAGCACCCCGAAGCCTCAGGCAGCTCTCAGATGGCCACCCATCTCCAGTCTGTGGTCGAGGAAGCAGGAGGTCTAGAGATGTGAACCGAGTAGCCCGGATGGCAAATATGGATCTCCTGACGTAAAGTGTATGCTTTTCTGCAAACCTGTTGCCTGCCTATGACATAAAAATAACAATAGTTACCTAATATAAATCACTGAAACACTACCTGCATTAATCTGCATTATTTCATTTAGTTCTCTCAACAGGCATAGGAATAGCTGCTTTTTCCCTCCTATTACAGAAAAGAAAACGGAAGCAGAAAGAGACATAGTTAATAGTTCATTGTCGCATGGAGAGAGGAAGCAAAGAGCTAAGCCTAGCTAGTCTTATGCCAGAGCTGCTGTTCTTAACTTCTGACCACTCTCCCAACAGGCTAGAGGTGGGGCATCCAATCTAAATTGGCCCCCTGCTTTAAATTGCTCATTAATTTTTTATTGGTGCTATAAAGGGGAGAGCAAGGAAAATGCAGGGAGAGGCTTTAACTACGGAGCAGGAGAAAGGGACATACAGAGACGGAGGAAGGGAAGAGAGATAAACAACACTAATGATGTTTGAAAAGCTGTAAGGAATCTTATTCTTTTTATGTTTACCTAGAATCACACACGCGCACACACACACACACACACACACACACACACACACACACACACACACACACACACACAGAGAGAGAGAGAGAGAGAGAGAGAGAGAGAGAGAGAGAGAGAGAGAGAGAGAGAGAGAGAGAGAGAGAGAGACAGAGAGACAGAGAGAGGTTGGGGAGAGGGAGTTTAATTGAAGTCATGACACTTGGCGTGATAACGTTTCCTCAAAGACCCATAGACTAACAAAACCCCCAGTGCTAGCCATGAGAAACCTCCTTACATACATATATGTCTTAGTTATTGCTCTATTGCTGGAAAGAGACACCATCATAATGGTAACTTTCATAAAAGAACACATTTAAGTGGGAGCTTGCTTACAGTTTTAGCAAATTAGTCCATTATCATTTTAGCAGGGAACATGGGGGCAGGCAGGCAGGCATGGTGCTGGAGAAGTAGCTGCTATATTCTGACCGGAGGGAGGGAGGGAGGGAGGGAGGGAGGGAGGGAGGGAGAGAGAGAGAGAGAGAGAGAGAGAGAGAGAGAGAGAGAGAGAGAGAGAGAGAGAGACAGAGCCTGGGTGGGCTTTTGAAGCATCAAAAGCCACATCCACACACCCCCCCCCATCCAGTGACACAACAAGGCCACATGTACTCCAAGAATGCTACACCTCCTAGTCCTTCTAATCCTTTCACACAGTTCTACTTCCTGGTGACTTGATAACTATGCATTCAAATCTATGATCCTATGGGGGACATCCTCAGTCAAACCACCATAACATATGTACTACACACACACACACACACACACACACACACACACACACACACACACACAAAATGTATAAATACAATGTATTGGCTGGTTTCATGTCAACTTGACAAAAGTTAGAATTATCAGAGAGGAGGATCTTCAGTTGAGGAAATGTCCCAATGAAATCCAGCTGTAAGGCATTTTCTTCATTAGTTATCAATGGGGGAGTGGGTGGTGCCATCCCTGGGCTGGCAGTCTTGGGTTCTATAAGAAAGCAGGCTGAGCAAGCCAGGTATAGAAAGCCAATAAGCAGTGCCCTACCATGGTTTTTGCATCAGTTTTTGCCTCCAGGATCCTGCTGTATTTAAGCTCCTGTCCTGGCTTCCATTGGTGGTGAACATTGATGTAGAAGTGTAAGCTGAATAAACCCTTTTCTCCCAAACTTGTTTTTTAGTCATGGTGTTTTATCACAGCAATAAAAACCCCGTCTCTGACATGCGTTCATTGACTGCTGTTCATATTCAAATGTTATTTTGGGCTGACCACTTTGTTGGATAACCAATTAGTGGGCTTATACCTGGGAAAGACCATTCTCCTTTTCTGAACAGCCATTAAGTGCCAGTATCTCTTGATCTATGGGTGGGATCTTTTGAGATTTTCCCTTTTCCACATTGAGATGTCAACTGGTATTGTCACGGTTCAGGTATTGTTCAAACTACTTTACTTTTGAGATTTCATAGGTGTAATGTCCTTGTCATATATAAATGACACAGCCTTGAAGCAGATGTCCTGGTCTTCTGCCTCTCAAAATCTCCCCACCCCTTCTTCTGTGACATTCCTTGAACCCGAGGTGCAGGAACTGTGTTGTATCAGTAAGGGCTGGGTACCCCATGGGCAGTGGTTTTATGCATTATGATCACTTGTGGATCTGCAATAGTCTCTGCATTATTAAAGATGCATTGTCTTTGATGAGGGGTGAGAGCTGCTTTTAACTGCAGG
This sequence comes from Arvicanthis niloticus, assembly GCF_011762505.2. Classification (NCBI taxonomy): domain Eukaryota; kingdom Metazoa; phylum Chordata; class Mammalia; order Rodentia; family Muridae; genus Arvicanthis; species Arvicanthis niloticus. The sequence goes on from NC_047658.1 coordinate 140,221,605, forward strand.
CATAAGGATAAATATTAAGGATGCAGTTAGGAATTATCCTGGTGGGAAGATAGGTTCCCCCTATAGATTCAACGGACCCACCAGGCACATATAATTGGCTAGGTTTACAGTACCAGCCATGATTTCTCTCTTATTGAGCAGGCCTTAAGTCCAATTAGACAGCTGTTGGTTACCACCAAGACGTAGGTGCCACTATTATACTTTAGGGATATCATCATGATGATTATTGTGGTTCAAAGACATCACAGCTAGATAAGGCTATTGATCACCTCCCTCCTTTGGCACCTTTCATGGCATCTTCTGTTACTATGGAAGCTAGTTCCCCAGAGAAGCCTTCTGGTTCAGCTCCAGCTGGAGTCTTATCAGTCCCATGTCTGAATGCATGGCATCTTCAGAAATAGGGACAACTTCTGGGAAGAGAGAGATTTGAGAAAGAGTTGGGGGAGTAGACACAGAAGGGGTTGGAGGGAGGAGGGGGAAATGATATAAATAAGGTACACACACACAAAAATGTACTCTCTGTAATCTCAGAAGTCTTATTTGCCAAGTCTATTGTAGTCAAGGGAAATTTGGATATTTTCCAGGTCCTCTGGGTTGGGCTCCAAAGAAGACCTGGAGGTTAGGGGATTTAGAAAGGAGCATTAAGAAGTTTGAGAGAAGGAAGTGGGTGTCTCCCTTTCCATTGCCACTGGGGATTGAAGGGCATGTCTGTGCAGGGGACCAGGCCATTCAGCTAAATCCACTTTCCACAGCACCATGTCTGGTGCTTTCCTAGTTAAATTGTTCACAATAATTGATCAGGCCTGTACCATTCTGTTAGCCTGGCAAAACAAATTCTGACATGTTTTGATCTTAGAGCTGAAAATATGCTTGCCACTAGCCAAGGAGCCGTAAATGCTAAAATCACATTAATCATAACCGACAGACAGACTGCTCTCCCCCTCAGCAAGTCCTGATCATTACGGGTGCAGCAAATGAACAGCAGCGAATGGGATCTGGTTCTCACACACCTTCTATGATTTATCATGTGGTGGTAAAAGGGCAGAGGAAAGACTCTGAGGTCACCCTTACGCGGTCCTTGTGATGCCTCTGCCTCCTGGAGTCTTCTCAGCTACTTGACTGTCTTGGTCAGCCTTGGCAGGAGAGCTGATTCATGTGTGGACTTCACAAAGTTGTGTTTGCGGTTGTTGTTTTCCAGGTATCTTCTCTGGAACAACTGTGGTGCTGTCCTGGGCTGAGTGAGGAGCCCTGCCCGTGAACATGCGCACTGGTGTCCTCCTTTCTGCAATCATTCTAAAGAGCAGTGACGTGCGGAGGTGCATGGCTTCTATCCCTGCTAAGCCTCTTTGCCTTCACCTCCACCTAAACCCCTTTTCTGAGTCTCACTCCCTGAGTGTTCACTGCGTGCCAGCTTCCACATCTCCAGCTCTGAGAAGGATCCTGAAGGCTGCAGTCTCAGAAGGCTGATGAATTTTGGATCTGTGGCCAAAGAGAACAAAGGGTCTTCCTTTGTAGAGTGTGGGAGGGCTCGTGGCAGGAAGATGGCTCCCTCTGTGTGTGTGTCATGAAGGGTTCTGAACTATAAACCAGCCTTTTCAGGTTATTATAATGGTTCCTTCCCAAAGCAGGAGGCTCGAACACAAATTGCCCTGTAGTTGATAAGCATGATTGGAACATCTGTGACAAAGACTCTATTGTCCTCTGTGACAATGTAAGCAAAGGCTAAGAGAGCCAGAGCTCTTCTTGGTGGAATGAATAGGCAGAATGAGCTGGGGAGAACACGGGACTTCTTTACCCAGTTCCAAAATGATGGCTTCATGGAAAACTCTTCCTGAAGAGGGGACAGGACACTTCCTGAACAGGGGGCAGGCCCAAGCACTCGGGTTCCCCATTTGGATTTGGTGTCGAGTGATGGAGTCTGTGAGACACTTCCTGTCAGGACCTCAACTTGCCAACATGTAAGAGAGGGAAGCAGGTAGGTGAGCATTCCCCAAAGCATTTGCTGGACCGTTTGCCCTGCCAGAGGACCCGTGAGAAAGGTTTCATGGTTGATTAAATTTGAAAAGCAAATGATTTCTTCTTGAGAGTCATAACTTGAATTTGCACAATAAACCTCCCAGCCTTCCCAGAGTTTAAAGGGGGGGGATTTATTTTAACGCCAAAGATTATGGAGTGCTAAATACGCACTAGGAGCTACTGCTACATGCTTTGTGAGAACCCTTTATCCTTTATTCATCAAACTCTCTTTAAGATACAGGTATTTAGAATACTCCATTTTACAGATGTAGAAATCAGGCCCCAGAGACCTTGGTCAGAGTGAGGAAGAAAAAGTTTTGCCACATGATTCTGGGACCAAATTCCATATGTATCCTCAAGAGATAGCCTCTCCATCTCTGTCTCTCTGTCTCTCTGTCTCTCTGTCTCTCTGTCTCTCTGTCTCTCTCTCTGTCTCTCTCTGTCTCTCTCTGTCTCTCTCTGTCTCTCTCTGTCTCTCTCTCTCTCTCTCTCTCTCTCTCTCTATCTCTCTCTCTCTCTCTCTCTCTCTGTTGCACAGGAACTGTGTTCTACTTTATCTTCCAAGGTGAGAAGTCTTTCACCCAGCCTGGAGCTCCAGGCTGACTCCAGCCAGTCTAGTCCACCAGCTATGATAAGCTTGCTTTTGCTGTACTTTCCTTACTTTAGGATATGGTGAAAATATAATAAGTCCCTCAACCACTGGACATGTTATGACATGGATTAGACAAATGGTATGTTCAAGAAACAGTGCTTTGACCTAAGACAGGAGAAGACAGAATAGAGATGTGTCTCTGGGAGATCTCCTGTTTCTGCCTCCTGAGTGTTGGATTACAGAAAGTTTCCATGCCCATCCAGTTTTTATGTGGTTTTTAGGATCCAAACTCCAACCCTCATACTTACATGGCAAGTACTTTATCCACTAAGCCACTTCTCCAACTCCTGGACCATTATGTCATTAGTCTGTTTAGTAATTTAGGAGTTTTTCTCATACATTTTGCCTTTGATATTTATTACCATGATCTGAGATGATAGCAATGCTTTATATTTATTATCAATAAGTTAGTTTATGTAATAAATATTTTTATAAATAAAAACATTTAAAAACAATGAAATATACATCACCAGTAAGTACCTTCACTACATTAGAGGGTGTTCAATGGCATTAGTCGTCAGGAAGTACAAATCAAAACCATACCACCATTTTATATTGACTAGGATGTAGTAGTTAAAGACCAGGACACTAGTGTTATCAAGCGTGCAGAGGAATTAGATGCTCACACGCCACTGAAGGAAGCACAGACTTTCAGTTCTGCAGAGTTAAGCAGTTACCTTATGACACAGCAGTTACAGGACACACAAGATAAATACAAACATTCTGGTCATATAAAATTTATATATGAGTATTAAAACCACCATTGTTTGTGATCGATACATGGATAAATAAAATATGACGTATGTATTCACTAGAATATTATTCAGTCATAAACAAGAATTAAGTACTGATGTGATATGGGTGAGTCTTAAAAACAGTTCACTGAGTGAAGATGAGGCACAAATTGATCATGTTAGATGATTTCCTCCACAAAAAAATGGTCCAGAATAAGTAATCATTCAGAGGCATAAGATAGAGCAGTTGTTATCTGGAGAGAGTAGATACGGGGCGATTTGGGGGGGCATACACAAAGGAGGTACAGTAGCATTTTTTGGCAGTGAAAGAGCTCAGGAATTGATTGTGGTCACTATTCTTCAACTCTGAATAAAAGAAAGGCCTCTTACACTTTAAAAGGATGACCTTTGTGGTAGGTGAATTCTGTGTATAAAGTTGTCATCCCCTTCCTTCATGCTTCTACAGTATTTGAAACAAACTCGAAAAAGAGATCAGCCTTAATGGCACAGGCTTTTCTGTTTCTCTTCCCTCCTGGTCTCTGGTCACTTGCATTGTGGGCAAGTATAAAGACACTGTCACTCACTGGCAGTGGAGACAGAGGCCAGTAGCAAGGATGTGTATTCAGAGGCTTTCAATAAGTCACCCGTCAATCACGCTGTTAGCTATTCATCCATCCATTGCGTATCCCAGGCCCTATGCAAGGCTCCGGGACAAAGCAGTTAGAAAAGTGGGCAAGATTTCTATTGTAAAGACCTACACAGTCAACTTAGGACAACTGGCTCTTGAGATGCAGCGTGGGATGCTGGGTGAGGGAGCCTTGTGGGGAAAGCCGGGGAAGCTTCTAGAAGGAGGAATGTGGCTAGGAAATGTTTAAGACCACTGATCAGTCAGATCAAGGCAATTAGAGAGTGGAGTGAGTGCCAGTAAGGTCAAACCCAGAGAAAGAAAGGCCCAGTGACCTTGTTAAGGACTCTGGGGCCAGAGGGCTTTTCTAAAGACTTATACGCAGAGGAATCCCTATCACCAAAACCAAGTATAAACTGCATTTAAGTTATGTTTTTATTTTTCTTTTGCTTTCACATTTCATAGTTATTGGTATATGTTTAATAACATCAATGATTTTACTACCTTGTATATTTTTCTTAAAATTGTTTTCATTTATTTGACAACGTCAACCATGCGTATAATGTGTGCTGAGCATATTCACCCTGTGTTAACCTCTTGGATTCTCCCATTCTCATGAGTGCATAATATCCTGAGAACTTGTTCTAACAGAGGATCACAGCTGCTTGTATACCCTTGACCGGAGACGGATCTTCCTTTATTGGGTAAGGTCATCCTCTTCAACTGAGAATGCAGCTCTGTAAGGGATGCACACAGAGCAGCCAGGGAGGAAGGCGGCACCAGCCTAGCCGGCCAGATCCACCGAGTCAACCCTGCCAATAAATGTCGACAAATGTGACAGATGGTTATCATATCTTATGCAGTGTATCTTTTTTGTTGAACATGAAGATCGCTACTTAGGCTTTGCTCCTCCAAACCCTTGACCTGTTTTAGTGGGCATGACAACAGCCATCTTTATTCTCTCATGCACACGCCCCCTGCTCTCCTCTTATAGAGGAGTGTGCAGTGTGCCTTATAGGTGCCTTGTGTTTCAAAACGGTATATCTAGGAGCAATTATCAAAGGGACTGAAACTCTTTCAGCTTTAATTTGTTTCCCATCATGTTCTCTAAGCAACAGTCTATTTCCCCAGTGCTAAGTAACATTTATCATGATAAAAAATAACTAGCATTTAGTTCTCCATTCTGTCTTTTTCTGTCTTAGGCCAAAGCACTGTTTCTTGAACATACCATTTGTCTAAATCCATTTCATAACCTGTCTAGGGGTTAGGGGCTCATTATGTTTTCAGCATGTCCTAAAGTAAGGAAACCACATGGAAACTCAAGAGGAAGCTTTGGAGCAGGAAGGCCTTGGGGCATGAACTACGGCAAAAGTGAGCTTAAATCACCATGTCATTGGCATAGGCTTGCCAAGCCTTCCTACTTTGTGCTTTTGTGTCAGAATTTTAGAATTTTACTGTGAAAGCCACAGCTGTAAATTTGTTGTTGCTGGTGTGTGTGTGTGTGTGTGTGTGTGTGTGTGATCTTGGCACCGTTTGACCCATTAAGAGAACCCAGAATGGAAAAACATTGGCCTTTGGTATATAGTAAAAATCTAAGCAGATTGTGGCACTAATGTTCTCCTCTGAAATACTGTCAGATCAACATGACATTTAACCACCCTCACCACTATTGTGCATTAAAGAGAATGGCTTCCTGTTCTGTGCAGCCCTATGAATAATAATGCACACTGAGAGCACTGCATAGTTTAGTGGAGCTGAGTTTGTGTTTGGTTTAGTGGGAGAGTTGATACTAGGGAAGTTTCAGCCAAAGGAGACTGTCTGGCCCAGTGATAAGGATGGGATATTATGTAGTATCCTGGCTTCAGCATGATTGGTTTTAGACTTGGATGTTAAGATCCAACATTTCTTCTTTAAGATTTCCCTGCAGGAATATTAGGGCACAGGAGACTTTAAGAGAGTAGAAAGACTATTGTAAAGACAGTAAAGAGAGCTAGAAATTAGCTTCTAACTTGGTTTCTAAATACTTCATTGTATTCTGTAAGGCTTTGTAACACCAGAAGGCATACAGAATGTATGCATGCATACAGAAGGGAATTCATTTTTATAGATTCTCTAAACTGTTGGCTAAGACATGTCACCAACACCCAGGGCCACCAATGCTTGGCACGCTTGTTTAAAAAGTGGACAATTTCTCAATGGCCGTGGGTGGTAAGATCTCATGTCGTGGAGCGTTGCCTAGCGTGGATGCCAGGCGTTGATCCCTGACTCCATCCTGTGTTCTCTAACCTTTAATGAGGGATGCTTAGCTATCAAGTGAGCTGGTTGGTGTCTTGGTCCTTGGAGATTCCTTTCAGTCTGGTCTTTTTGATGGTTCTATGATTTCTCTCATAAGGGAGTCTTAGCTCTTTATCTTTCGTGGTCTCCACGAAGCAACTCCCAGAATCTTATCACAAGCAATCACCTGTTGAATTGGAGGGAGTCCTGGTGATGTTAGGTCACCCACCTTAAATCATGACTTATATTATCCTGGGTTGGCGATGAGAAAGCCTCTCATAAACCAGAAAGAAAAAGACAAGCATTCATATCCTTTCAGGTTTCAGCGTAGGATGGAGATGATGTAATGACCGAAGGAGAACTGGGGATAATTAGGCAGTTGTAGAGTGGATCTTCTTGTTAAATAAACCACCATTAACAGGTTATTCAAGGACTGGAAAGTTTGACTGAGAGTTGCAGACGGTAAAAGACTTACTTATCTACTGTGTTAAGAGGATGTTTTGGCTGGTTCTCAGTGAGAGACTTCATGAGAAAGAGAGTATAAGTATGCTTCCTTCCTGGCAAGATGCCACAGATATAGTATTGTGTGAGGATCTGTTGCTTTTCAGACAGCGTATCTGACATTTGTTAAGATGCTGTGTCTCAGGGGGCATTCCTACCTTATACATGTCATTTTCCAGTAGCCAAACAGGCTGCTCTTGATGCATGAACTGGTGCATAACTAGGTGCTTAGTGCTTGCTAGTTGCATAATTGAGTCACTATAAGGAGCATTAGCTTTCTCTCTCTCTCTCTCTCTCTCTCTCTCTCTCTCTCTCTCTCTCTCTCATACACACACACACACACACACACACACACACTGATGCCATACAGCTTTTTTCTAAAGAGCACACCAGACCATAACTGATGTCAATCTAGTGTCTTCTTCATTGCTATGATGCTGGGACCCAAGACCACAGATTCCACATAGTAGAAGCTGCTGGTATTTGTTAAATTACTAAATGAACGTCATCCTCATACTTAAGATCTTTAGCTACTGTTATAATTTGGATCTTAAATGTCTCTTGGAGTCTATGCGCTAATGGCTTACTCAGGAGGTAACGGAACCTTAAGGAAGTTAGGTCATGAAGGAGGTTCTTTGAAGGGTTATTGGAACCCTGGATGCTGTCATTCTGCTTCTCTTTGCTTCCTGACTGCAGTGAGGTGAGCATCTCGGCACTGCCTTACACCTCTGTTTTTTTTTTTTTCCTTCCATTATTCTATGTGCCCGGATGCAACACAGCCAAGAGACCATGGAAAAAAACCCTTGAAACCATGAGTCAAATAATTAATACCTTTTAACCTGGAGTAGTCACTGCAACAGAAAGATGAAGACTAAGAAGTCTTCTCATGTTATCAATAGAGGATACACATCAAACTTCTTAACATAGCACATTAGGCAGAGGCTTCATGGCTCAGTCTGTTTTCCTCTGCAGCTTCCTCTTCCACCACTTAGCCGGCCCTGCTGATTCCCAAAGATACATATTCAACGTGTACACTACCTGTGAGTTCCAAAAACAGTGTGTTGCTTGGTGCCTATGCCTCTATTTATCTGAATCTGGAAGTTGTTTCTAAGGTCTCTTTCCTGTTGACATCAGCAAGTTCCAAATTCAGGCTGCTGGAGCCTGGCCTCCTCCGCGTGGTGGCTCTGATCCCTATAAATGAAGGTAGACCTTTTCTGCGTCTACTACAGTTCTGAAATCTCGGGCTTGCTCATTAATCTCCAGAGAGTGGAGAGCCTGCGGTAAGAGACCATGCCATCATTTTGAATATACACTCAATGCCCAGCTCATTTTAGGGATTAAGAAAAATGATGCCTCTTCATTAACAAAGACTTTGCTTTCCAAGACTCTGGTTTTTCCTCTGTAACAATGCTTCAAAAAGGCTGTCCCGGTATCCTCATTCCTGTGAATCAACAACTGACAACTTTGTGTGTGTGTGTGTGAGTGTGTGTGTGTTTTGGGTGAAGGTGAAAGGGTTAGAGGAGGTCTAAGTCCAGCTGAGAAATAAGAATTTTAGACTCGTTTACCTCTGTTGAGACCCTTATTTTGGCAGAACACATCAGTTATTCTAACTTATTGTGAGACTCTAAAGACAAAAACAAAACATTACAATTCTGAAACCCTACAATCCAGCTAAGAACTAATATGAAATCTGATGAATGAGAGAAAACAACATTGATAGAAATAAAAGGTATAGTTTTTATTTCTTAGTTTATTATTTTAAAAAACATAAATGACAGAGGATGTTGTGCAAGCATTTGGGAAGCAAGCCTAGGGAATACGTGGGGAGCAGAGGGTGAGACAGGGAAGCCAGTTACCACTGTGGTCTCACTGGAAACCCCTTAAAGGAGGAGAATACACCTCAGGCTTATCTAAGAGGCTGGAAGCTGGGTTATTATTGTCTCTCAGGTCTACTTCTGAGGGATAAACTTCCACCTTTGCTGTGTGCTCAGACTCACTGCACTTTGATGCCAGAGAGGCTTAGGGATCCTGGAAGTGGCTGTTTGTGTATTTGGATGAGTGCTGAAGCGGTGTGGGGGCATGTGGCAGGAGAGCATGCAGTACCAATTACGAATCCTCAAGTGCTTGCTTTGCGTTTGCTCGCAGGTACCGGACTCTGGATTTACAATAAAATGTGCGCAACACATACCTACAGACTGAATTAGGTAGCTGGTCCTCAGCTGGGTGTAATTTAGTCCCCTCCCTTGGGGAGTACTTGCCTGTGTCTGAAATTGGTTTTAGGTGTCACAAGTGGGTGGGTGAGAGTTCTTCTGGTATCTAATGGGCAGGGATCCAACTACCCCTAAACTAATAACTAGTCTAAAATTTCAATTGCACTGAAGGTTTGAATCTCTGGGTTAGGTTTATTAAAAATTTTAGATAACACAAAGGTTCGGAGAGGTAGAATAACTTCCTTTGCCTTATAAAGCCAGTGCATGGCCAGGATTGAACTAGACTTTATCTATTTCCAAAGCCTGCGTCTTCTAGAGATCAAAAAAAGAACCTAGAGGCTTACTGAAAAAATAGAACAACTCAAAACAAACAAACAAATAAACATCCCCAGACCTATACCAGCCATGCCTCCTGGCCCAGTACTTCAAAGGCTCCTGGGGCTGGCTGGGGCTGGCTGGGGCTGGCTGGGGCTGGCTGGGGCTGGCTGGGGCTGGCTGGGGCTGGCTGGGGCTGGCTGGGGCTGGCTGGGGCTGGAGGGAGTTGGGGAATGAGAACCTTTCCCATCCTCCCCTGGCCTTGCTCTCTCCTGGGCAAGTTGGGGCAGGTTCCCTGGGCACAAATCCCAGATTTGCATACCAGGCCTGGCCAGGTGCCCTTAGCTGGAAGCCCCAACTCCTTTGCAATGTACAAGGTTGTCCTTCTTCAGCCAAGGTTGGCTGGTGGTTCTTTGTAGAATGGCAGCTCCCCACATTCCCCCAGGCTTGTGATGGTCTCTGGCAAGCATGTGGAGTGAAGAGTTACAGGTGGTGCAGACATGGCTTGGAAGGAATCCCAGCGGGGGCAGTACCAGGAGCCTTCTGATCACTAACCAGATAACTGTAGCTGTTTGCAGAATCTTAGGAATCTTCCCTACTCTAGGAAATTCGTTTCAAGGGCAACAAGGGCTTCTGAGAAGCCAGAAGAGGCTCAAAAATGGAAACTCCTTTGTCATCTTTGCCTTCTCAGCTTATACCTTTTTTTTTCTTCTAATTTTTGTAAAAGCACTGAGTTCTTCATTGCCATGCCCCTTAAGATGGGGAGTCAGCCTAGCAATGAATAGAGACGTGGAACTCATGACACAAAGAACAGCCACAAACAGAAGACTTGGTGCAAATTCTGATGGGTCTCTGCACTTAGCTGTTCAGTTTTGATGGACACTTTGGGTTAGTTTTTTTTTTGGGGGGGGGGCAAAGGCAAGACTTAGGCTTCTTTTGATGGTCTCAGCTCAGCTCTGCAGTATCCTGTCTTCTGGTTTCCAGACTCACATCTTGCCTCGGGGGAACTGACAGCTATCCCACATGCTGTTCTTGGTCTGTTTCATCAAACTTTCATTTGATGTTGGTTGGAATTTCACATGTGGACCAAATACAAAGAAATTAAGTGATTCCAGCAGCTTGAATCTAAGGGAAGCATTAACCTTTGATATCAAATAATCTGTTTCCAGGGTCACTGAGTAGGAGCTGGTTCATTTGTTCATTCATTACTTCATCTCCCCCTCCCCCTACTAATTTGGCAAGCAATTACTAAGGACTACCCTGCTCAAAGCTTTTCACAAGTGTCACAAGGGTCATTAAGGGAAGTCCAGAGAAGCTTAAGATCTAATGAGGGAAAGTGATGATGAGCTAGCTCACCTCGCAGGACAGAAGTTGGCATACTGCAGAAACGCTTCCCCACGTCTGGGCTATGAAATGATTCTGGCCTAGAGAAGAGGGAACGAATATATGGTATATTTCTAAGAAAGAGAACCATGGTAGAGGAAGAGAAAAATAGTATTTTATTGAGGGGCTGGTATGGAAAAACACACCAACTAAGTAGGCTTGGTTCTTAAATATTTTTTTTTTTTTTTAATAATCATCTTGTCCTATTTGTCTACTGTCGAATAAACTGTTGTTAGAATAGCTAACTTTCGTGTTAAATAATATCAAGATTTAGCTTGTAGAGCCTTGTATTCCTGTAAACAGTAACTGTTCCATATGTATAGAAATCGATGGTGGGTTTACTAACAATTAGAGTGACTTAATAATTTTTTCTTGACTAATAATTATGAAAAATTGGGGCCTTGATCTGTGTATTGTTGCCCATTTCTGTCATCTCCACCTCTTTTCCTCTTTCTTTTAATTCCCTCCTCTTCTTTCTGTATGGAGGCTGAAGCTGGGGTTCCAAGCTTGTTAGGGAAGCAATTTTCCATCATACGACATCCCTAGCTAGTCGTTTACTCTTTTCAATAGTTTATATTTACTCTTTTGCAGAACTGTTCCACCGTGATACATTGAAAGTAAACTAATGAGACGCTTTATGCCCAGAGGTGATCTGAGAACATTTTGTGAAATGTTGCTGACCTCCATCTTTTCCATCATGATATAAGCTACCATACGATGAAACTGTGTGTGTGCTCATATCTCACCTAGTCTTAAGCCTACGAACGAGTGACTTTCATTGTATGCTGTAGTAGATTGAAACAAACAAACAAACAAACAAACAAAAACTTTAGGTCAACTCTCACTGAATATTTTTCAACTTTTGGAAGCTCATTTGCGGTTCTCAACTTGAGTTAGCACTTGGTTTCATAAAATCGTGAACAAGAAAAGTGGTCCTTGACATGCCTGTCCTAGAGATTCTCTTTGCAGACTGTGGGGCCTCAGGCTCACTATTCTGTTATTTTGTGGGTATGTCGAAACCACATACCCCTATTCTTTCTCCCTCAGCACCCCTGTTTTGTGTATATGGACTTTTATAGTGCTAAATTTTTCTTAAAATTCACAAATAATAGTCTTACAGTTATTGCCCCCTTTATAAGCTGTCATTCAGTCCTTCTTTGACCACTTAGTTTTTAAATACTTGTTAAGTGTCTGTGGTGATATTGCACTAGGTACCAGGGATGCAAAGATAAGATACAAACTTCCTACTTTCTGGGAGTTAGAATCCAGTAGGAGAGAGACACACAAATACAAAACCACAGGGACTAGGTTGGGTCTTTGTAAAGGAAACAGAGAGAGGCTTAGGATTTGAAGTCATTAGTTTCATGTCAGAGGACAAAGAATATTCATAAAAGAGATCTTTTTAAAATTCAGGTTGGACATGTGAGTGGAGTGCTGTCAAGAGGAGAGTATTTCTGGTAGAACCCACGCAGAAGACATGCATCATATCATGGCTGAGATTACGTCCTCACCACCACCACCACTACCACCACCACCACCACCACCACCACCACCACCACCACCACCACCGTTATAACCACTGCACCATCCTACCACCACTATTATAACAACCACTAATATCCGCATCACCACATTGTTAAGGTTATATTAACCTTTCATCATTGTGGTCAAATCACTCAGTTGTGGAAGGATTTACCTCATGTCTCAATTCCAGAGAGCTTAGGTCAGAGTGACTTACCTCTATATATTTGAGAAGAACATCTTAGTGTAGGAACGCATGGTAAAAGAGCTTCTCATGGTGGACAGGAAACAGAATCAGTGGGACAAAAGGAATAGGAAAAATAGGTCCCCACCCCAATGGGTAATTCTTCCAACTAGGTTTTAGTTAAACTGTTAAAGTTTCTAGAACCATTCAAAATGGCGGCATCACCTGAAAACCTAGCCTTCAAACACATAAAGCTGGGAGGGAGTGTTTCTATTGAAATAATAACAATGATCACTCTACTTCCGCTGTCACCACTCCTAAGTACCACTCCCATCTCTGTCACCATTGCTGCTATCACGACCACCATTGCCACCATGACCACCTTACTGCCAGTATCACTAACATTCCTGTTGGCTGGCAGGTGTCACTTACTTGCCATGTACAGGGATAGTACTGAGGGAGAACTCCTTTGCATGGCCTGTAGTCTTCTCAATTTATAAAGCAGTCCCTCTTAGGGTTCTAACTTAAAAGTCAAGAAATAGAGTCACAGAAGCAAGAGTGACTTGCCCTATTAATGCCTCTAAGCAGTGACAGGGTTCCAACTCAAGTCTGCTTAGCTCAATAGGTAAACATTTAGTTGGGGTCTCTCAGGAGTCTTAAACACAAGGCCAGATGTTTAGCTTTCCTGTTGTACGAAGTAAGTATTTCACTGCCTAGAATCTCTTTCTGTTCTTGGCAAACATTAAAAAAAAATGTTTCTTAAGTTACTTATTAAAATGCTAAATAAGATTATGTCAACTTGACCCAAGCTGGAGTCCTTTTAGAAAAGGGAAGCTCAACTGAGAAACTGTCCCCATCAGACTGACCTGTGGTCAAGCCTATGGTACATGTGGGAATCCAGATACAGTTGGCTGAGCAAGCCATGAGAGGAACAACTGGCACTTCTCCATAGCTTCTGTATCAGTTCCTGTCTTCAGGTTCCTGCTCAGCTTGAGTTCCAGTCCTGACTTCCTTGATGATTGATGGTGTATTGGTTTGAATACGAACGACCCCTTTAAACTCATATATTTGAATGCTTAGACACCAGGAAGTGGCACTATTTGAAAGGATTAAGTGGTATGGCCTTGTTGGAGGAAGTGTGTCACTAAAAGTGTGTTGGCTTTGAGATTTCATAAACCCACACCAGGCCCAGGCACTCTGTCTCTCTCTGTCTCTCTGTGTCTCTGTCTGTCTCTGTCTCTGTCTCTGTCTCTGTCTCTCTCTCTCTCTCCTTGTAGATCAGGACACAACTCTCAGCTACTGCTCCAGTACCATACACCCTGCCATGGTGATAATGGACTAAACCTCTGAAACTGTAAGCCAGCCCCCAGTCCTTGGTCATGGTGTCTTTTCTCAGCAATAGAATAGTGACCAAACCAGATAAGTCAATACATAAACCCTTTTCTCTCTAAGGTGCTTTTGGTCATGGTGTTTCATCATAGCAATAGAAACCCTCACTGAGACAATATTATTCAAAGATGGCCCCAAGTAAGTAAATAAAATTTGACCCAATGAAATGTATGATTGGGTTGACTGATAAGTAGCAACAGCAATTTCAGGGTTCTGTGACCCTGAACTGACTCTAATGCCTGTATGTTTTTAGTTTCTTTATGTGAAAAACTACACTACCTACAGAAGTTACTCCTAAGATTATTGAAACTGTTAAATATGCTGCTATTTGTAAAGTGCTTAACATAGGGGATTGTCACAGATTCAGGGACACAGAAATATGAGCTATTCTACCATTCTTAATCTCCGCCTTCATCTACCTGATATCTTCATCCACCTCTATCTGGGACAGTTAGTGAGCCAACACTTGTCACCTGCACTTTTGTGACTACTTTCATGAAAGGCTGCCTGGTAGCTGACAAGGTATTTTCTTTTGCCCACTAAAATGGTACCACCTTCTCCACGCACACCATAGACACACTGACAGAAATTGAGGCCTTACCCAGTAGGTCGCCATAAGCTTGGTTTCCGGCAGCAGCTGCTCCTAAGGCAGTCAGCGACTTCCTTTTTCTTTGGACAAAAGATTCTGCTAAGTTTGTAAGAGATTCTGCCAGTTGGCTGAGCAGGTCTCAGGTCCTTCTGGAAAACTGAAAAGGAAAAGGAAAAACCCTCCTGTCCTCTCTTTCCCCAGACTGCTCCTTGGTTCACAGGCTTGAATGCAGTTCCGCTATGCAGTGGCTGTGCTGGGGCTTGCCCAGCTGTTTGAAGGAACATCTGTCCTGGTTACTCCTTACTTCTTTGCTGTAGGTCAAAGTGACTAGACATTCTGGTTTTGCAAGGACTGTCCCCAGTGACATGGCTTTCTTTTGTAATGTGAGCCTTTATTTCTCCTTCAGCTTCACACTGACTGGAGGCCTGGAGTCATGGTTCATGAACAAGCTTATAAGGGTTAAACATCCTCTCCCATCCCCCACCCCAGCCATGTTTTTGAATAGAGGCTATAATTAAAATGGAGAAGTCACAGGGCAGCTGGTAGCTGCAATCTTCAAACTCAGGAGACTCTGAAAGTTATGACATAATTTCGATTGAAGGAGATCAAAGTGGTTTGGAAAGGCAAAAAAAGCCTCCTATTTTTTTTTTTTTTAAAGATTTATTTATTTTATTTATATGAGTACATTGTAGCTGTTTTCAGATACATCAGAAGAGGCATTAGATCCCATAACAGATGGTTGTGAGCCACCATGTGGTTGCTAGGAATTGAACTCAGGACCTCTGGAAGAGCAGTCAGTGCTCTTAACCACTGAGCCATCTCTCCAGCCCGAAAGCCACTTATCTGAGCAAGCTAAAAATGAAGACTCCAGGAAGAGCCAGTCTAAGTCAGTGTGGAAAAAAAGAACCAACCAGGGTGAAAATACTGGACAGTGAAAACAGTAATAGAGAATTCCAGCCTTGACCTTCAATACAGAATGTTAAGCAAATGCCAGTATAGAACTATGGTGAGTATTTTCTATTGAACTTCCTATATTTTGAAGGAATTATGAATCAGTGGGATACTAGTACAGAATTCCTGAGTTACCAAGGAAGGGCAACCCACTTGGTCTGATCATTCCCAGATAAGACTATTTTGAAGCCTGAGTGCAGGTGAGGGTGGGGCTCCATCCCATCCTAATTCACTATAATGATATCTATAAGGCTATAGTGAAAATTACTTAAAATCTTTCTTGATAACTGTCTTCCCACCTGTGATAGGTAATCTTCAATGCCAACCTGATTGGATCTGGAATCAACTAAGAGACATATCTCTGGGCAGGTCTGTGAGGGAACTTTCTGGAAGAATTGGCTGAATGGGGTGGTGCTTTCTTCAGAGTGGCAGTACTTTTCGACAGTGGCCCACACATCAACAGAACTGAGGGGAAAGCAGTGCTACTTTGGCCTGCCTATCTTAGTTCCTTGTTGGTAAATGCATCTACTCTGTTGCTGACATTGTTTGCTGATATCAGCCTTCTTTGGCCTTCCAATGTGCTGTAAAGCTCTCCAGGAACCTTCCAGGCCTTCTGTGCCAGGTTATGATTGCTGACATATCCAGCCTCTCCACCATGCTGAGACCCATTGTTGCATGACTCGGCCCATACTATGTAAGTCAATCTAACAAATATCCTTTGTAATCTATGCTCAGCAGATCAGTTCTGTTTCTTCAGAACTTTGACTAACACACCAGCATGGCTTTATATAATTAGAATAAAATAAACTGTGGTAGGAAAAACTACTTGACTATCTCCATTGAGTGACTTAACTGCCTTTGACATGGGGTAGTTGAAATGACTCGGTTGTAGGCAAAGTGAACAGGTAGCAGTTTGATGTTTTATGTCTGTCTCTCTGTCTCTTACTCTCTCTCTCTCTGTGTGCTTGCAATGGGTTGCAGTGGGGACATTTGCCTTAGCTAATAAAACATTGATTAAATAGGTAACCATATTGTAACTTCTCTTTTTTTTAGACTTTTTTTTTTTTTTTAATTTTATGTATGTGAATACACTGTCACTCTCTCAGTCACACCAGAGAGCATCGGATCCCATTACAGATGGTTGTGAGCCACCATGTGGTTGCTGGGAATTGAACTTGGGACCTCTGGAAGAGCAGTCAGTGCTTTTAACCACTGAACCATCTCTCCAGCCCACATTGTAACTTCTGATATGCTCCCTTGGGCTTCACTCTTTGGTTCCTACTTCATAAAGGGGAAAGAATCCCAGCCTAATTATGATAATAATATCATGTCTATATGGATGCTAATTATATTGACTGAATTCTATATAGCAGATTAAGTCCCCTTGCTCACCCTTTCTCTCACAGTATGTGTGTATATGTGAATACAATCATTTATCCAGTAGTTTATAATGTTTAAATTTCATCACACCCTTTGAAGTTGAAAATGACTACCTCTATTTTACAAATGAAGAAATTGAGCCATGGTAATACTGGATGACTTGGCTATGGCTCTACAAGCCCACGTTAGAAGGGGTTATGTTTTTAAAACATTCAAACTTCAATTCATCAGTAGATAAACTAGGATGCAAGAAAGCAGGGTGGCTTTCTCCTGACAGAGCTGTGACTGAAGGACACCTGTCCTTGATGGATGAGAGTTAAAATGTACAATTGAAATGTTTTTAAATGTATGTGTATACATGTTCATTTGTGTGTGTGTGTTCATGCGTCAGTGGCATGCACATGGAGACCAGAGGTTGATGTTGGCTTTCTCAGTCTCTTGCCACATTAGTGTTTGAGATAGTGCCTGTCTCAGAACCCGGAGCTCACCAGTTTGCTAGACTGACTGGCCAGCAAGCACTATGGTTACCTTTTCAGTGCTGGGATTATACGGGTACATTGCCACACTTGTATTTGTACCTGTGTGTTGTGGATCTGAGCTATAGTCTTCCTCATGCTTGTCCAGCAAGCACTTTACAGCTAAACCAACTCTCTAGATCCCCAGACAGGAGATGTCTCAGCTCTGCAGTCCTCTATTTGTATGAGTCATGTAAACATAAGATTTAAGTGTTATCTTAAATTTATTTGAAATTTATTTTTCAAGAAATAGGCATGTTTCTCTAAAAAAGGACTCTCACCAGTACTCAATGGAAGTGGTGAGAAAACAGCTATTAAGGGACACATGAAGAACATCCTCAGCCCGGGACTGTACATCACTCCATGCTGGTTTGGTTGTCAAACCCCTTAACTTGCAACTGAAAATAATTAAGGTTAGACCAGGGTAAAACAAAATGCAATGAACCCTGCAGAGGAGACACAACATGAAGGAACTCATGACCATCATCCATCCATTCCTGAAAATTTACAATTATATTACAGTTGGAATCCTAAGAGGGCTCAGACTTCTTCCATGAGATTTTCCTTGTTTTTTCTCTTGAGCTTAGTTTCATGATCCTTGTAGTTCTTCATGTCTGATCATTATTGTACAACATAGTACTATATAATATTATATATAATATATAATACTATATATTATATTTATATACTATATACTATATACTATATACTATATACTATATAATATATAGTATATAATATATAGTATATATAATATATATAGCATATATAGTATATATAATATATATATTATATATAGTATAATATATATAGTATAGTATATAGTATATATTATATATAGTATATATTATATAATATGTAGTATATACTATATAGTATTATGTATTATATAATATACATAGTATTACATAATATATATAGTATTATGTTGTACAATAATGATTTGGCATCATTATTATATATATTTATATATATTCATACATATATAGTATTATGTTGTACAATAATGATTAAGCTTGAAGTACTATATTTATATATATATATATATATGCAAATTATAATAAGTAACAGTTTTTTGAAGTATATTCTTTATGAGGTGAAATTTCCTCTTGAAGTGTGAACTTCAAAACCTAACCATTGGCTAAACATGCATGATCTCTACTGATCAACTGTCAACTATATTCATCTGTAAAGTTAGTAAAATACCAACCAATGGAAAGAACAAGCATCTTAGGTTTCTTTTCCTGTGATAAACACTACAACCAAAAGCAACTTAGGAATGAGAGGGTTTATTTCATCTCAAACTTCCCGGCCATAGTCCATCATGGCGGAAAGTCAGGTAGGAGACAGAGGCCATGGAGGACGTCTGCTTAGTGGCTTGCTGCCTGGTCTGCTCAGTTTGTTTTCTTATATACCCCAGGACCGCCTGAGTAGGGTAGCATAATCCACAATAGACTGGGCCTCCCATATCAGTCTTTAATCAAGAAAATGCTCTACAGTCTTGCCTATAGGCAATCTGCATGGAGGCATTTTTCAAATGAGGTT
Source organism: Arvicanthis niloticus (assembly GCF_011762505.2). Lineage (NCBI taxonomy): Eukaryota > Metazoa > Chordata > Mammalia > Rodentia > Muridae > Arvicanthis > Arvicanthis niloticus. Next base: position 140,240,389 of record NC_047658.1, read on the forward strand.
CTTCTTTCCAGATAACTCTAGCTTGCTTAAAGCTGATGAGAAAAAAAAAAAACACCATTGAGAACTATTCAATAGGTTGTTCTTGGTGTTTTATAGACATCTGTTCATAGGAATCTTGACAACATCTGTCAGAGATTTCAAAGGCATTGTTTTTGGAGTTTTAAAAATTTATAACTTTCCATCCAATTAACTGGCCATCCTCAAACAGTGTGCATCATCAAACATATGCTACTTCTTTGATGATAATTTCTTTGTCTCAATTACTTCTCAAGGGCTTTGCCTTCACTTAAAAGTCCAGGAAGTGATTATTTTTGTTATATGTTGATGGCCCTGTTTCCATGACTACTCTCAAGGATCTTTCAAGTTAGCACGTTGCCTTTCAGTATTGTTACTCCAGTTACTAGTAAAGGCACCTAACTCATACCATTCACTGAGTGGTTGTCGATTGGATCAGTTAGCTTATGCTAGTCTATACTCAGTCATTTGTTTAGAAACAAAGTCTGATGGTTCCGAGGCTAGCCTCAAACTCCCTATCAGAATTTCTGATCCCCTTGCCTTTACCTTCTAAGTGCTGAGGTCACAGACATGTGCTACCATACTTGGTTTGTGTTGTGTTGCAGACTGAACGCAAGGCCTTGTATATTCTAGTTAAGACTTCTTGCAGTTGAGCTACATTCCCCATCCTCTTTCCGCTCTTTGAGGGCTTGGGGACTGTGGTGAGAATGGAAGCCTTTGGCCTACACTCAATTCACACTGTAATGAACTTTCTGTTAAAGACTGACCATCTCCCCCCCGGACCCCCACCAGGGGATCTGGATTTGACGTCCTGTATTTATTGACACCTATTACTATCACTTCCTGCAGAGCTTTAGGAAGAGAGTTGGTGCTGACAAGAGGAAACTCATTTTAAATTTCCTCCAAAGCATATTCAGCTGGTGTTTAGAGATGAATTGTGTTAAGGCCTTGTCTCTGGCCTCTAGATATCCAAGGAAAACCTCATACATATTTGGGGTTCCAAAGACTGAATTACCTACCTGAGTAGAGCTTTGGGGACACTCTGGGAAGGGGAGAGTCTTTCTGTTTTTAGAGTCAGAGATCTGTTAGTCTGAAGTTTGAAGTGGTTAAGTAAGTTTTTCTAATTCTTTGCTCTGACAAACGAGACCATGTGATAGATGAGATAGGGTCTTTTTTTCCCCCACTAAGTTCTCTGGAGACTAAATGAAATATACAAACTACAGAAAGATTCAACATATGGCCACAAAGCATGACATTTTTTATTTATATATTTATTTTTATATAAACAGTCTTCTTTTAGCTATCCTTTCTCAAAGTAAGAAAATCCTCTCTATGTGCAATTATTTTTTTTTTTTTTAAAAAGAACACACACATAACCAAACCAAGCAAAAACCTAATTTTATGAATGTATGCTGACTAATGAGACTTTTCTCTACGAGATAATATAATTTAAAATCTGTGGTTTTAAAATTAAAATATAATTTAAAATGGGATGAATAAAATTGACTTTCCAATATTAAACAAATTCTTAAATAAACCAACTTTATTGTTATATATTCTCCTTTCTATATATTTGTTAATATCTGGTGTATTCTTCCTTAAGTCTTTATTCATCTCTTCCTCTAATGTCTGAGGTCTCCTTCTTCCTCCTCTGTACACAGTATTCATTTAGGCATCTTCCACAATACTGGCTTGCTGGTCACAGACTGTCTAAATTTATACTTTTCTTGAAATGTCCTGACATCTCTGTCAATTTTAAAAGACAGCTTTGCTGGTATATCACAGTCTTGGTTGGCAGCTATTCACTTACCCACTTTAGGCTTACTCAGCATTCAGGGTTGTGGATGAGGGCTCCAGTGTTTTTCTGATGTGTATGCCTTTGTGAATTGGTGATTTCCCTGGACAGCTTTAGATTATTTCTTTGTTTTATATTTTTGGTATTTTGAGTATATATTTGAAGATTTCTAAAATCTGGTCATATGTGTTTGGGGGTCCTGTGCTGTTTATTTTTTGCTAACTTGCCATAAACTAGAGGCGATTGGGAAAAGGAAACCTCACTTGAGGAATTTCCATCCTGAGATTGGTCTCTGGGAGTATCTGTAAAGCACTTTCTTGATTGGTAATCGACAGAGGAGGGCCTGGCCTACCCTTGGGAATGCTACCCATGGATATGGGCTCTGGGTTGTAGAAGATAGGTAGCTGAATTTGAGCCTGAAAGCAAGCCAGCAAGAAGTACTTTTCGGTGGTCTTTGCTTTAGTTCCTTCCTGTCTCCAGGTTGCTGCTGCCGTGAGCTCTACTCTGGCTTCCCTTGGTTGTGGATAGTGAAGTAGAAGATAAAATAAACCTCCCCAAGTTGGTTTTGGTTAGTGTCTTATCACAGTAACAGAAAGCAAAAAAGAAGAACCGAAATTGATATCAGGAACAAGGGCTATTGCTGCGGTGGATCTGACCATGTTGTTTTTTTTGGGAAGGATCGTGAAAAAGGTTGGAATAGTCTGGAAGTGGTGGAGGAAAAACACTGAGCCGCTGTGGGAACCTGATGGCATTGCGGAGAGCGAGGTAGACATGGGAGGCCTTACAAACCTCAAGGAGGAAGTTTGGGGACCCCCCCAAAGACTGTTGGGGTTCTTCCTGTAATATACTTTTAAGAATCTGTGGAAGTGATGCCTCTGCTTTATTGGGGACTGAGAAATCAGCTTTGACTAAACAAGAGATTATCATCATTGGGGTGAAAATTGGGGGGTGGCAAAATCAATAAGGAGGAGACAAAAAGAACGAGAGAAAGAGTGTGGAGGGAGGAAGAGGAGGCGAGAACGTACAGCAGTGCTTCTCAATCTTCCTAATGCTCAGACCCTTCAGCTCCTCATGTTGTGGTGACCCCCAACCATAAAATTATTTTCAGGGCCACGTCACAGCTGCAATTTTGCTACCCCCAGGTTGAGAACCACTCACATGAAGGGAGGCAAGAGCTGTACGGATGGGACATGTAAGTATTCCCCTTGCTGATGGCCTTGTGGAATAAACAAAATCCTAACTCTTATGGCTTATTGAAATTATTGAGCAGATTGTTTGCTCACAGCTTGATTTTCTTGCAAAGCTGAGGGCCTGGGGTGCTTACTAATTTACCTTGATTGCTCATATCGGAACTTACGTTTACTCACAGTGGTCTTTTGCGGGCTCATACTAGTTATTTCCCATTTCTCGGTCACCTCCTTATTGACCTCTCTCATTAGTTTCATAAGCTACTTGAGAACTTCAGATGCCTCCTCGGCCCTCTGGGGCTCTGTATAAAATGCTTGAGGAAGAAGGTTTTTTCCAAGGTAAGAAGCCAATTGAAACCCTGCCTTAGGTCACAAGGGTGAGTAGAGAGAGGCAAGTCAGTACATGTGCTTGTACTCAGTATAGAAATATGGACAGGTCATCTTTCAATTGTGTGAAACCCGAGATAGCGTTACCAGACACTCTTGCTTCAGGGAGTGGGTGTGTCCAGGACTCGGCCTCCCAACTTGAGTGCAATCCAGGTAGATATGTAGCAATCTTTGACAACTCATTATAATATAATTTGTTCCAGTTTTTTTTTTTTCCAGGCCATTTAGGGAGAAGGAAACATTGGTCTAATTTGCTATGTAATGGAGGATGAAGGTTTAAGCAAATCACATGAAATCCAGTTGCTAAACTGATGCTTAGAATTTAAAGTGGACAAACTTGAATAAATCCCAGAAGCAGTCTTGAGGCTGGCAGATGCCCGTATGTGTCCACTAAACTTGTATCAGGTTGCATTTCTCAGAGTAAGCTTATTTTTTCATGGGAATGACCCATATGTCAAGCTTCCCTTCCAACATCTACATTGTGAAGGTATCTCATTTTTTAATGCCACACATAGTATTGAAGACATTTTGTTAGAAGACTCTTCTCCACCTTGCCCCTTACTGCACCCTGTACCTAGTTTTAAATCCTGAACAATGCAATTCTGACTGCCCTACAGGACACAGAATCTACAGCTAATTATAACAGAGAATCTCAAGACATTTGAACAGAGAGGCCAGCAGCAGTCTTTATGGTTTTAAGAACTGTTTGGTATCTTTTTAAACATACAGTGCAAGAGGTGAGGTTCAGATCCGTGAGCTCTCAGGTTCTTGGTAGTTATGCCTGGAGAAAGGCCATGCAGAGAGAGCCCTGTTCAGAGAGCCCGGTTCTGTTTTGTGTAATCACTTTTGCATATCAAAGAGGTTCAAACAGGGCTCTTGTGTCACCTTGGCCACTTATCCTGTCTGATGTGGAGCTTGACAGCTGAAACAGGAGACCTTGACCCTGTGGACTCAGGCTGCAGTGTCCTGGCTCCTCAAATCTGCCCTGTGTCGCAGTGTTTCCAGAACATGGGGTCAAGCCTTGTTGCCACATTCCCCACTCTGTTGAGGACCAGTAAATGCTAAAATGTGGACACATACCAAAATAAAGGCAATGAGTCGTGCTCCAAAAACAAAACAAAAACACAATGCTTGTGAGGTGACTCAAGTCTCCTGAAGAGGCGTTTTTTGAATTGTCACTTTGACAGGGATTTTCTTGAAGGGATCTATGAGATTCAAAACTCTTAAGAACACAGTTATATTTTAAAACGTACTTATCTCTCCATTCAATAGCCTTAGAAAGAAGCTGCTAGTTTTTAGTGGCTCAAGAAAGAGACCTTTGGAAAGAGAAACAGTTTTTTCCCCCAAGTCAAAGATGAAGCCAGACCCAGAATTATTCGTTAACATTCTCCAGTGCCTAATATAGAGCTGGGTATGTAGGTGGTAATTAGAAAATATGTTTAGAACAAGAAGGGAAGATTCCTGTGTGCAGAGTCTTCAGGGCTAGTCTCACTGCCTTGAGGGAAAGTGGCTGAGGCAGCAGAGGCAGCGATGAGAGAGGTCAGAAGAGCTGACAGCTCGGCAAGTCCTACTTTTCCCTTTTATGGGACCTTAGTAGACATCGTTATTGCCCTAGTGTATCACTGTGAAGCAGGAATTACAGCCCTTTCTTAGTCGTAAGGATTTATAAATACCGTATGTAAAGTGTTTGGCGGTTCCTTACCTTGTATAACGTGAGAGCCTCTGTTATTATTGGGCACTAGCAGGATGATACTTAATTTCAGGACAGTTATTAGGGAAAGCTGCCCTGAGCCAACTCCCTTTTGAATACTTATAGCAGAGTCTGGCTTTACTCCACGTTTCTGAACGGTGGAGCCTGAGCTTCACCGTCTTCTGAAATCCCCATAGACCCCAAGTTCTGTTGACCCCAAAGTCCCAAAGGACCTTAGTCATAGGGGATTTAATGGGACTTTTGGAGAGAGAGAGAGAGAGAGAGATAGAGAGAGAGAGAGAGAGAGAGAGAGAGAGAGAGAGAGAGAGAGAGAGAGAGAAGACAGACAGACACAGAGAGAAGACAGACACAGAGAGAAGAGAGAACATTCTGGAGCCCACAGTGTTTTATATCTTCTTCTCATAGAGGCTGAGGTCAAAGCAAAGCCAGAGGGCACCTAGACTCAAAGGCATTTAAGAGTTTTGAGAAAATCTGTGTGTTGAAAATAATACACATTGGCATCAAACTTCGATTTCTTTTAGCAAACAGGCCAACCTCGTTGTCAATATAGTTAATATGAAAAAAGAAAAGAAAAGAAAAAAGGGAACAAATTCAGCAAGTTAAAACAGCCATGCTTTTGAAATTTTACTTTAATAACGTTAATATTTTCTTTTAATTTTATAAGGTATGGGTCCAGGAAGAATTGTCGTGTTTTTAAAAATTTGATTGTTCTGCTTGTGAGTACAGTTTTTGAAAGACCGAGGGTCATATAATGGGTAAAAACATTTTCTATTGCATTCCCTGGGGATGGGGTGGAATGTTTTCCTGAATTATTTTGGTTAGAGGGCAAGCATCTATTTAATTCATCCTCGGATCAGCAGAACTTATTTAGTACAGTGGGTGAAGGGGGGGGGGGGGAGTATGCATGAGTGTCTCTGGAAACAAATCAGGAACAGAGCAGAGGAAGTCCTGTGAGCGCCTCATCACCCAAAGCCAGAAGTCCTCCATTTGTCCTCATTCCTTTCCCTAATTTTCTGTGTGACCTAGACAGTCACTTAGTTGTTGAAGCAAGGTCTTGCCAGTGGGAGGCAGAGAGCTTGGTAGACTTCCCTTATGGGGCTGCTCTGATGGCTTCAAAAGGCTCCAGACAAGGGAGGTGTTTTACGTTATAAATGCTAGCTATACTTTACATGCATACGTGTTAAAGATAGAAAACGTTTTGTGGTTCTTGACATTTTTAGCCAGGGTACATACTGGTTTCTGAGAAGCCAACCAAGCTGGAAGTAGTAAAGAACCCAGTTGCCTTCTCACTTAAGCTACGCTGTGCGTTGACACAGAGCCTTCTGATAATGCTGAGAATAGCTATCATTTGCTGAGCAATTATTATTAGCCAGACGGTATGCAACCCAGTTACATTATTATTTCCCTTGTAGTGCTGAGGGTTGGAATCAGAGCATTCGCTGCTCACATACTACCATTTAACATATTAAATCACAGCCTGTCTTAACATATTAAATCTTCATAGCAACCATGTTAACAGGAATCTCCACCACCACCACCACCACCACCACCACCAACACCACCACCACCACCACCACCACCACCACCACCATCACCACCATCATCACCATCATTCTACTGTACTTATTACTGATGTGTGTGTGTGTTGCGGGGTTGTGTAAGCATTTTATAGAACCTATGCCCAAGTCAAAGTCTGGGAATCAGTTCTTTCCTTCCATCAGGTGAAGGATTCAGGTTTTGAGCTTTGTGGCAAATGCCTTTGTCTGCTGTACCATTTCTTTAGTATATAATCTTTAGAGGAGAGAAAGCCAAGGTGTGTCCATCACTGGTTGGTACAGCTCTAGCATTTTCTCTCTTTCACGCCACATAGCCCTTCATAGTTTTTACGAGTTTTTAATTCGCATGGGATACAACTTTCTTTACCGGGATTTTATTCAATCCTTCTCTCAACCAAATGAAACAGGGTGTTCCGAGTATTGACCTATTTTATAAATGCCAAGCCGAGGCACCGAGAGGCTAGACAAGTAGGCCTGCCTGACTGGAAAGCATGGCTGTGCTCACTACCCTCTGGTGGAGCTGGTGACAGTGATGTAAGACAGGCCAGCAATGGGCAGAATATGCGACACATTCCACCCATGGAAGATGGCATCTTCTTTGCAGAAAGAAGTCAAGAAACAGCAGAGTTGGATGTTAGGGCCAACTTTTCTGTTAAGACAGAGGAGGGCTGAAGTTAATTCACACCACATTTCCTGAATAATGCTTACCAGCAACTGCTCTATTTGGAGAATGTCTGTTATGAATCTTCTAACCCCAGTACAGAGTTGAAACCCAAACTTTTCTACAGGGGTAGGAGACGAATACAGGACCCACCCGCATCCCTAATAATCACACACTTTCTGAGAACCCAGTAATGCCTTCACAAGAGAGCCTGGAACAAATGGGGTTTGTATAGAATTTCTTCCTTTGTCCCTCCCTCTGTTTTCTATGAGACAGGCCTTACTAGATAGTCTAGGTTGGCCTCAGATTTTTTTTTTTGTCTTGGGATCACAAACCTGTACTATACTTCTGGCTTCCCTGTGCATCTTTCATTGTTGTTTTGGGGTCTTTAGAAGTGGCCAGAATGTTGATAGAGGCTGCTCTGGGGCAGATCCTGCTATGGAAAATCCAGTTCAAACTCTGCCAGGCAGCACTGATGCCATTTGAACTTACTGTTCCTGGTCCAGAACATTGCTGCTGAGAGCCTTATCTTGCTCTGCCCATCACCCTCAAACGTCTCTGGGCAAGCTAGCATCTCTTCTGAATATAAAACTAAAAATATCCCCTTTTGATAAGCAAGAACAGATGGAAAGCCAGGTGTGACATGGCAAACCTGTAATCCCAGCACTCAAGAAGCTGAGGCTGGAGGATTACCAAACATTTGAGGCCAGCATGGTTTGGATAGTGAGACTATTATCTCAAAGCATCAAAAAATTAAAAAAAAAATAAGTCACATATAAGAAAGAAAAATTTACCTTCTTGTCAAACTAGACACCTCCTGTGTCCTGTAAATAAACAAGTGCCTGCCTCAGGTTTATGAAGTTCAGCCCAGAGGAAGTCTTAGCCACTCCAGAATATTATTGCCTTCTGGACACTCAGAGAGATTTTGAATAACTCCTCTACCATCTCTAGATACCATAACACAGAAAACCTGAGTTCTGTATTTCTCAGAGCCCTTCTAATGTCCCTGGGATAGAAGCTTTTGACCGTGTGTGTGTGTGTGTGTGTGTGTGTGTGTGTGTGTGTGTATGTGTGTGTGTGTATTAGGAAATTTACAAGTCCATTAAGATTGTCAGTAATTTAAAATCAGTGGTGCTGGGAATATTTATGTCCCAGAAATGAGTGAATGCTACACATCAGGACTCACCTCTCAGCTCACTGCTAAACACCTATCTACACCCCTATCACGTCACTCTCCTGACATTTTCTTACTTAGTGCTTCTTGCTACACACTCTAATAGTCAAGTAGCAGAGAAAGATCTCAGTTTCTGCTGATAGAAATGTTGGTGGTTTAGTGGCCTCAGTGATAGTGTTAAGAAAAAGGGTTTGGGTCAACCAGGAACACAGAAGGAAAGCCACAGTGCTGGCTAGTGTCAATTTGATGACCTAGAACCACCATAGAGATGGGCCTCTGGGCTTGTCTGTGTGGGGTTTTCTTACACTAGCTGCTGTAAGGAGATCTATCTTATTCAAAGGCCGTACCATTTTCCAGCTGGGATCCTTCTGTATGTAGAGTAAAGAGAGTAAAGTTGAGCCTCAGCATGCTTTCATCAACACAGACTTTAAGTTCCTGCTGCCTTGGTTTCTCTGCCATGATGATCTGCGTTCTTGAACCATGAGCTGGAATAAACCCTTTCTCCCTTAAATTGCTTTTTTTTTTTTTTTTTCAGGGTATTTTATCACAGCCGCAAGATAACCACAAGTAACCAAAACAGTTGCTCAAAAGCAGAGAGACCCCCCCCACTTCCAGGAAAACTGTTCACATCCACTGCAGGTGACACCTCTTGGGATACTGGGCTGGGAAAATAGGAGACAGATAAGAGTCAGAGAGAGGGAGCCTCAGACACTACTCCCAATTGCTGGCTGCGTGGGCAGCAAAGGCCTTGTTAGATAGCTTCCTCAGATGAGTTCCTAAACATACCTCATTCTGCCTGGGCTGACTTCTGATATGTCGTGGGCAACCATCCAGATCAACGTCTCCTTCCTATATGTCATACTTTCAGAGTAGCTCGTTACAACTTTGGAAGCCATTAAGCACCTGTGGTGATTGGTGATACACCCAACATTCAGTAATCACTTGTTGAACTTCTGACAGAAGGTCCCCCCCAAAAGGAAGGGGTCAAGAAAACTTCCAGTGATTGTCTCAAAGAAACCACAGTCTTTCCCAGCTTGGCTGCCTTATTTCTCCATCTGGTTACAGCCTAAAGGATAGAGCTACATGTCTGTTTGAAGGTTTATGTCCATCTTTCGTCACTGCTTCTTCTAGTACGTTTCTAGGATTACAGATGATGCAATTATGCCTGACTCCTGTGATGGGTGTGAGTTACGTGTGTAGTACTGAGGCTTCTTGTTCATCATTCAACCTTTGCTTTGTTTGGGTACAGGCCTGAGGCAGTGCAGGAAGCTGCTAAGATGCCCTAGCTGCAAATATCCTAGCCTCAAGTGACATATGCCAAGCAACATTGAAGTTCTGGCCTATTAGGAAAAGTCCTTCCTTATGTCCACTTCTGGAAAGTCTCTTGGAAATACATGGTCATCCTGAGGAATTATCTGTTCTGGATAGTTGAAGATCAGGATGGCTACAGGCTGTATGGACTCACGTTCTATTGTCTATGCTAAGTAATAGCTACCACACATTTCTACAGAGTCCTTGCCATGCCTGGAGGGCTTGATCCTTGCTCTTAAAATACGAGTTTCTACACTAGCCAAACTAACAGTGACACGGAATGCTTAACTTAATATGCTTTTACTGGATTATCTGACTCAGAATTCACAGACAGGATGTGATCTTAGCTCCTTGCCTCCCTTCTGTACACATGAGCGCCATCACATATTTCCTCCAGTTTAATTACAGTGGGAAGAAATACTAACCATGTGTGTTTAAGAGGGATCTCTCGAGATGTTTTGTAAGTGTGTAGATGTGCATGTGCATGTTTATGTAGTGGGTGTATGTGTGTAAGCATGTAAGGGAGGCCAGATGACATCCCTGCGTGCTGTCCCTCAGGAGTTACTCACCTTGTTTTCTTAGGATCTCTTTTTGGTGGCCTCAAGCTTACTGATTAGCCCAGCATGACTGGCCACCAAACCCTTGTGTCTTTCTAACACTTCAGTTACAAATGTAGCAGTGTGCTCAGTTGTGTGTGTGTGTGTGTGTGTGTGTGTGTGTGTGTGTGTCAGGAAGGAGGGAATTCTGGGTACCTAACTCAAGTCCTCATGATTGTACTGCAAACACTTTCCTCAATAAACCATCTCCCTGGTCCACAGTGGTGGATCTTGAAGAGAACTTTGGATAGCTACATAGGATGGGTCTTTCTTTTAGGTCTCAACATTTACCGGAGATGCCAGAGACACTGCCCTCAGTACTATTTCATGCTATGCAGCTTCTTGTGTCAAATCATGTCTCCCTTTTCTATTCATTACTGTTAATGCTACTTCTCACCAACTTGACAATATTCTCATCTTTCCTACCTTTTACTGTTCCTTCTTTACCGGTATCATCTGGCCAGTATTCCTGTAGCTGATCTCACATATCTGATTAGTTCCCCCATGTCAGGGATGTTGTTATCCTTGCTGGAAGACCTGTCTATTTCACCAGGACCTAAAATTACTATGCTCATCACTACCACACAATTGATTTAAGCACATTCCTTATGTGAGGTGCTGTGCTAAGAGCTGCTTCCGAATTACGACATTTCACTCATATTCGTTATGTCCTACAAAGCAGATGCCATTCTCATCCCCACTTTGCAGATGACAAGACTGAGGATCAAAGAGATGAAATAACTTTTCAAGGTCAAACGAGGCCTTAGCTTTAGATTTGTCTGGTGTCAAAACCAGAACTCTCAACCATTGTCTCATATAGTGACACATATATAGCACATATAGCACATATTATGTTAGTGCATATCTTCCTTTTCCCCCTACTTAATATAATATTTTTATTATTTGGGAATTTCATACAATCACTCCAATGACACTGGCTTCTCAATCCTCCAGTCCACCCTCCCATCCTTGTACCCCTCTTCCCCCAAAAAGAAAAAAAAAATCACCAAGTCCAATTTGTGTTGGCCATATACTCATTGGAGCATGGTCAAATTCCCAGTGGCCAGTTCCTTAAAGGACACTGAGTCCTCTCTGCCACTCCTCTGCTCGAAGCCATCAATTGTGAATTGTTGCTCTCCGGCTACTTTATCACAATTTTTAAGGACTATCTTCAATGGCTTCCTGTCTGGACTATTTTGTATTTGGGAGGTGGGATTATTATAGAAGCCTTCAGTGTCTCTTATTCTCAATTATGAGTCTGAAGTCATTAATGCTATAGCCAAAGAAGCTTTCTTGCTCATTGCAGCCAGTGGCGGCATAAGTCTTGGACTTTCACATGGTTTCCGGTAGCTGCACAAATCACAAGTATCAACATGGCCGCCAGCAGCAACAAACAATGCGGCAGCATGTTTTCTTTCATTCTTTAGTGTTTCTGTCTGGGAATGGGTTTGGGATGCCATCCTCGGGGGAATCTGAATTATCAGAGACTAGATAGGGGTTTGAAACTTGTTATTTTTAAGTACTGAAAGAATTGAAGTCTAGCAAGACAAATAAAATTTGTCTAGATCCTGAAGTGAGTCGGCAGAGCCTGGTCTGAAGCACAGTGTAGTAGTGTGTGTTCTAGGAAGCATTTGTTCTTCCTTTGTGGCTTTGAGAGCTTGTTCTTCATGTATTTCAAAGTTCTAAACTTTGCCTTCTGGATTGTAGTATTAGTGCTCTGAGGACAGAAGTGATCTACTTGAGCAGTGTTTCCAGTAGCGTCTGAGAGGCGCTAATGGAGAGTTCGTAAGCATGGTAGTAAATCTATGCCAGGGAAGGCTTGTGATGCCTTACAAGGTGGTGAGTGAATGAGAAATGCAGGGGATGCCAGGAATCCTTCTTGCAACTAAGTAAGTGAATGCATTTGGAATCAAGATGAGGAGAGTTGCGTTTGACCTGGAGGGTATTTATGGGAACATGGATGATGTTTTGCAAGAAATGAAAACGACCCAGCTTTGAGTACTGCTGATGGGCTCATTACAACCCAAGACCAGGCTCTGCTCCTGGCTAGTGAGATACAGCTCTCAGTGGCCACTTAGTTTGGCATCGTCCATCTAAGGGCTCAGAGAGCCATGGTTATTACAGCGGGTAAAGTGCCAGGTGCTCTGGGTGTGCTGATATACAATACTATCTAGATCAGTGCCCTTTGGACTTTAACACGCCTATGAATCACTTCGGAGTCTTTTTAAAAGGTTAATTCTACTTTCATAGTTGCTGGGTGGAGCCTAAGGTTTTATGTTTCTAATACATTACCAGGTGCTGCTTTTCTGAGCAACTGCACTTTAAGTCTGAGGTTCCACTTTCTCCATGGGAAAGTGCTAGAGAATGCAACCAGAAGCTGTTGCCTTTGGTTAAGAACCGCCACACCACAGACCTCCTTTCCAAAGATGGACTAAGGGGACTCTCACATGCTTCTTGACAGTCACAGAGATAGGATGAAAAAAAAATACCAGAAAGCATAAAACTCATAATTCCTAGCGATTTGCATCTAAAATCCTCAGTCACTTAGGGATTCATGTGGGTTCTTGGGACCTAACACAGCCTCAGATGCCACATGAGCGAAAAAGATAAGAGAGGATGTAATCAAAGAATCTATGTGCAAACCACATCTCATTAAAATCTCTTTCACTTTCAAGAGTAAGAACAAAGCTGAAAGGAGAAACCATGGAAACAAAAAGCTAGGTTGAAGACCAGACACTAACTTTAAAGCAGCTGCTCACCCAGGGGATTCTGTCTTCTCAGAGCCCATTTGTGCTTCTTAGTTTTTACATAAAAGCGGAATAGTTTATTATCAATATAAACAGAGCAATGTGCTAACTCACCTTTCGTAAGATTTTATAGTCTTCAATGCACTTTAAGAATAATTTTATTGAGCCATAATTCACATATCGTAAAATTCACCCTTTTACAGTGTTATTTGTACTTGTTTTATAACCCAGTCTACAAACCTTGGCTCTTGCAGGGGGAGACAAAAGGCAAGTTAAAGGCGGTTTGAAAAGAACAAAAGACAGGTTGGTAGGTGGGGACAAGATAACACAGTAAGTGGAGACAAAATCAGGAAGGGAGGCACAGAGGGCAAGCAGAAAACTGTTCATTATATAGTAGCTTTTGGTTTACTGGAAACCCTTCTCCAAGATGAGTCAAAACACCGAAGGAAGACGACCATGTACAACCCAGTACAATACCGTTCACGAAGACGTCCTTAAATTTTAGGGAAAGGCTGCAATGCCCAGTGCTCTCTGATTTAAAAGGCAGGGATACCTGTGATCTATCCATTAACAAGTGTCCTGTGTAGTGACTGTAGCAGCTTCAAAGGAAGTTTTAGTTGCTTTAAGAAGTATGTCTTCAACACTTTCCACAGTGAGTCAGTCTAGGGGGACTCCAGATCACAGATGTTTTTCGGGGTGGGCTGTGTGATGTGACCCCAGGGACAGGATATACACTCAGCTCTGGCATGAGTGAAGGTGTCCAGGCTTCTGAACTACATCTTTCTTTTGTGAACAGTGCCCACATCTTACGTTTTTAGACCTGGCTATCTCTCCCAACTGTAAAACCTGAATCTTTTTGGATGGCAATCAGAGTGGTTCTGCCTTTGGGATGCAAAACAAACACTGGAAGATTTTTCTGTCAGATTTTTTCTCTTGGGGGAGCGGGGGGGAAGGAAGCAAAACCAACAAAACAAAACAAAGCAAAAAACCTGAAACTCATTTGTTCCTCTGACCTCCATTTGTGACGGGTGTAAACAAAAGGACTTGTCAGGTTGCCACTGTCCTAAATGCTTGGGTTTAGTTGGATAAAATATTTTCTTCTCTTTCTTTTTCCCCCCTCTCTCTTTCTCGCTCTCTCCCTTTCTTTCTTCCCTTCTTTTTCATCTTCTTCTTCCTCCTTCTCCTCTTCCTCCTTCTTTTCTTTTTCTTTCCTCTCTCTCACTTCTCCCTCCTTCCCCTCCTTTTTTTTTTTTTTGAGACAAGGTCTCTCTGTGTAGCCCAGACTGGCTTCACTCAGACATGTGGCCATCTCACCTGTGTCCGTAGACCTCAGCATCTGACATTTGGGACTGCAGGCGTGCATCTCTACCATGCCCTGGTGATACCTTCTCCAGCTTCAGTCTGTGAAGGCCTGTGCTCTCAGTGTTAGGCAATCCGTGTGTCGACCTTTACTGTCCTCACTTGAAATTGGCACTTGCAAGTTACATCTTTAATTATCTTTATCTCCCAGATGATGACACTTCAGCAGGGAGACATAACTGGCCATGAGTAAGAGTTGGAGAAGGTAGAACTTGAAAGTAAGTATTTTGGTTCTAGAAATTTAAATGAGATAATACAAAAGAACACTGCAAGGTTCATATCTATGAAGACATTTAGAAATACACGACATAATGAGAGAAATTACATTATAAATATAAAATATCATTGCTAGGGTTATTTTATAGGGCCACATTAGAACCTACTTCCTAGATCCAATCTTTTTCTTATGTCCCCTTGCCAGGCCCTAGTTATGACTCCATAGGTTTTTTCATTGCCTTCCCAGCGATGCTGGACCATGGGCAGTTTGTAATACAGACTTCTAGAGATGGCATGCTGGATTTGTTTGCGAAGTACTATGACTTGCTTGATTATTCGTGTTGACCTGGACCTTCATTGGGGAGAATTGCTTCATCTTGAATCCTTGATTAAGGCAGGATACAATTTCCCTCTCTCCCCCACTTGGACATGTTGCCTCTTTGTAACATCAAAAATGACACAAATGATACCTCCTAGATTTTTAACGGCTGCTATTTTTCTGACCCTGACTAATACACCTTCTTTCTGCTCACTGCCTCAGACTGCATCTTGTGCATGGGCACACTGCCCCAGCTCTGACCTGGAAGCACTGTGCTGATGTGGTTCTCTGAAGGTAACTTGACTAGTTTTAGGATTTACGAATATCTTATTCTACAGCCACATGGTCTCTTTAATGCCTACTTCTATTGGTCTGTTTATATAAGGTCTGTTTACATACATAATAAAAATAAAAAAGTCAAGGTTTCCTCTGGCTACTTCCTGCTTCTTTCCAATGGTTAGTTCTGGTCATCCTTGCCCTGAGTCTTGACTCAGTGTCAGAGCATCTCTGTGTTATCCAAGTTTATCCAGTTTGTAAACATGAAATGACTTTCCCCCTCACTATATTCCCATAACACCCCTGACTCCCAGCATGGTTTTTTGTGTATTTTCAGAGCAAAAGCATCTGCAGTCAGAGGAATGCTTTCTTTTCTTTTCTTTTTTTTTTTTGTCTTTCTTGACTTGCACTCATTAAAACTTCTTGTTATATTAGCCCTACACCAGCACCACCCATATAAGCCTCGGGTGTAACAGATTATTTTCTGACTGCCATCGTCCATTTCTGAAGCAACACCATCTTGAAAGGATTCTACCAGGTCTTCAGTCTTGCTGTTTCCTTTCCACACCCACTGGCTGTAAGCTCTGTCCCAGCCTTCCTTTGGTACATTTGATGTTCAGACAAAGTTAGGAAGGACTAGTGGTAAGCTCACAGCTGAAACCGAGAAAGAAAACAAAATATCCTGGATGATAGTGTTTCCTTCTCTCTAATCAATAATTCGTTTTTAACTCATGTGTTTGAGGAAATTGAGACTTGGCCTTAAATACCTCTTTTGCAAGAACAGAGAACGAGCAGAATTCTAAAACAAAACACAATTTGGGATACAGAGCAAACAAAACGAAAGCGTCTCACTGAGTGGAGACTGTGTCAACTTACTTATGATTCTGGGCGATTGCTTTTGCAAGAGGCAAGGCATGGCTCGTGTTTTGTTTTGAAATGTATCGACATTACATAAATATAGCCGCTGTAGCATTTGACTTGCCAGTGTGTGAATGGCAGTGACCATTTTACAGCATTTGAATTCTGGGGCTTAACGGAAAGCAACGATAATAAAGCAGAAAGCTTCCTCTATCACCAGTAAAATGCCCAACAAACAAGCCATTACCCACACACATACAGCTGCCTTGTCTTCCTGGGTAGAGGTTGGCCATGAGCAAAAACTCCAACTGACTCACCAGCTTCAAATGTCCAAGGTGCCCATAGATGAGACTTACATGCTCTGTTTCACTCTCCGAAATGCATCTGTTGCAGGCAAGGTCTTTTCTTGTTTCTTTCTCTCAACTCTGATTGTGCTCCCATCCTGCCCAGAGCTCTAAGTTTATGTGATATGCTCCAAATTCTTCTTGCTAGAACCTGTTTCATCTGGACCTCCAAACTGCCTTTGCTCATTTTGCTCATGGAGGCGAATTCTTTTCATTTTACACACACACACACACACACACACACACACACACACACACACACACATTGAACATCCCTTATCTGAAATCTGAAACGTTCCCAAATCCAAAACTTCATGAACATGGCCCAAGTAGAAAATAGGGTACTTAACCTTGTGTCATGGACCCTAGTAAACCTCATGCCAGACACACTAAAATATTGTATATAATCCTTGGAAACATTATGTATATCTATAAAGTCGTGTGTGTGTGTGTGCAAGTGATCATGTAAGTGTGAGTACATCAATGAATTAGATTTGAATTCCAACTCTTAAGATATTTCATTATTCCAAAATGCAAGACGATCTGACTGTTAGACACTTTAGGTCACAAACATTTCAGATATGGCCCATTCAACCAACACATGCAATTTTATAAGGTGTTTTTTTTTTTTTTTTTTGCCAGGTTTTGGTAGACTTACTGTTTTCTCTTCCTTTGTTCTTCTGTCTCATTTTGTGTCTGATGTTCCAAGAATCATACATACAGTGCATCTTAAATGAAATGTCTATTATGAAGCAATCTTGCCACTTTTTAGTAAATGAATTTTTTTCTCTTTGTGAATATAGCGAGGAGCTAGAGTTTGCAGTGCAGGGCAGACCTAGAAGAGACTGTAGCCTAAATAGGAACAGAGATATGGAAGGGACTTTGCTTAGACCTAGCTGCACCCTTCTTCCCAGAGAGCTACCTGAGAACAACTGTTATTCTAACCTACAGTTTTGAAAGAGCAGATGCCCACAGCTCTGTGCAGAGCAGGCTCTGCCCCTCTTGTCCCCAGCAGCATTAAAAGTTATTTCTAAAAAAACAAATGCAGATTAAATTTCATAGTAGGAAGAAGATTAATTAATCATGCTTCAATGGACATTTCTGCCTTCAAGGATAAAGGTTTCTTTAATGATGTCTTCTTCAGGAAGTATTTGCTAAGACTGGCTCCTGTTTATGCAATAGAAGCTTTGGAGACCTATTGCAAAGACCAGTAATCTCTTTTGATGACCATAAGAATGGCAAAGCAAGTTATTTAAGTATCACTGAAGGCGAAGGGAAAGTCAAGTTTAGGAGTGGAGAGTTATGTGGCAGCAGCCTGTTGACTCTTCTTCCCCGTTACAAGTGTGCCATTGTCCAGTTGAAGTGTTTTGCACACTCCCTTGCATGCAAACACTCAAGTATCCCCCCATGGCTATGGCATTCAGTAGGCATGGGGCCCTGCATGTGCTCCATCTAGTTCAGGATTTCATTTGAGGAAGGGAATTTCTCATATGGAAAAAGTGTCTTATGTCACAAGTTACAAGTCTAGAGTTTTAATTAGTCTTTACTATGGAGGACACATTTCTAATATGTTGGATGACCTACCTTCTTCAAGGCTGTTAATACCGTATTTTAAGTCCTATCCACCACACATATTTCTATGCCTAGAAATAGGTTTGAAGCAAAAGGATATTTTTTTTGTCATTTCAAAGACACTCCCTCTTCTTCTCTTGAGCAAATTGGATTGTCTCACATACAGGTGTGGTCTCTTCAGCCTCATCTTTTTCTTTGTCTTGACTAAGCTGTTTGCTCTGCAGATCTTAACAAGTGAGACTAATGTTTACCAAATTCGTTTGTTGTTTTTTATGAATCTGCTAAGACAATGGTCCGTTTACCGCCAAAACTGCATACAAGATGGTCTGCTCACGTAATTCAACTCCCCACCTGTTTGCTCCATATAAAGCTCTACCTGAGACACCATAGCTCATTCCACATGCCTTTTCAAACACAAATTTGATACAGAAATATGTTTTAAAAATATAAAACCAACTGGAAATGTAAAATCAATACCTCATACTTTCGAATATTGCTGTCATTTAAAGCTGTTTGGCAGGAATTGCTGAAGTTGTCTGACTTATTTTCTAAGATTTCTCATTAGTTATCATTGGATTTTTTTTTATTTTGGCATCATTCTATAGTCCATCAAAGGAAAATCTTATTTAAATAGATATACATGTACATATCTATACACACACACACACACACACACACACACACACACACACACACACACACAGAGCATGGAAGTAAGGGATTCTATAAGTAGGAAAGAAGTCTAAAGGAATGAGGTGATGTGAAAGGAAGACAAAATATGCAGAGTTTAATGCTTAAACAAATATGTTCATGTGTGTGCTTGTGGGGGGTGTGTGTGTGTGTGTGTGTTTATGTGTGTAGTAAGCAGAAAGGGGGCTATTTGGAAGAAGGAAGGAAATTTACAAAAGCTGAAGAGGAGGGACTGGGGAAGACAGGGGTTTAAATAAGAGCAACGTACTATGACTTATACATATGAAAACTATATAATGAAACATAGTTTTTAAAATTTTATTTATTTATTTACTTTATATCCAACATCAGCCCTGCCTCCTCTCAGTATTCTGTCATATAGATCCTGTTCCCATTCCTCCCTCCTCTTCTTCTCTGAGAAGCGGCAGCCACCTCGTTTCCCCCGTCCCCTACCCCCCACCCCCGCATCACCCACCCCTGGCACATCAAGTCTCTGCAGGACTAGGTACACCCTCTTCCACTGAGGCCAGACAAGGTGGCCCACTTGGGGGAACAGGATCCACAGGCAGGCAGCAGATTCAGGAACAGCCCCTGATCCAGTTGTTGGGAAACCTGCATGAAGACCAAGCTACACATCTGCTACATATATGCAGGGGTAGGGAGAGCTAGGTTTAGCCCATGCTTGCTTTTTTGGTTGGTGTTCAGTCTTTTTGTGAGGCCCCAAGGATCCAGGTTAGTTGACTCTGTTAGTGAGGTCCCTGTCCTCTTCAGCTCCCACAATCAGGTATAGAAAAAGCAAGAGAAGAGAGAACAGAAATCAGTGGGGTTTGGGAGGTGGGGAGTCGGGGCAGGGACATCTTTAGGACATGGTAGGGACCTGGGACAGAGGGAGGCCCCAGGGTGTCTATGGGGGTGACTCTAGCTGAGACTCCTAGCAGTGGGTGATATGGATAGTATAGCTACTTCCTGTAGCTAGGTAGGACTTCCAGTAGAGGAATAAGGACAGCAACCTATCCACAAAATCTTTGACCCAAAATGTGTCTTGCCTTTAAGATTTGCAAGGAAAAAGATAGAGCAGAGATGGAGGGAATGATCAACCAATGACTGGCCCAAATTGAGACCCATTTCATGGGTAAGAACCAGTTCCTGACACTATTAATGATACTCTGTTATGCTCGCAGACAGGAGCCTAGTGTAACTGTCCTCTGAGAGGCTCCACCCAGCAGCCAGTGGAAACAGATGCAGAGACCTAGAGCCAAACATTAGATGGAACCAGGAGAGTCTTGTGGGAACCCATTATTTTTATGTGAATTATTATTTTCTAAATAAAATTTTAAGATAAAAATAAATGATATGAAATGATTTTGGGATAACAGATGAAAGAACAAGAAATTAACAAAATGTAAATAAACTAAGGCGTGGTCCAGTACACCACCTGATTACACAGAAATGCTCTTGAGTAAATTTCTTAACTTGTCTGGAAAGACACAGGGCACAGCACTAAAGGTCACAGCCATAGAAAACATAGGCATAGTTTATTGAGTAAGTCACCAATTCAGCTTGAAGTGGTGACCTTGCACCTCACATTTATCCATCTGCCTACCATTATTCCATCAAGGTGACTAAAAGCTTCCATGGCCAAAAATATTTGTAATACAAATTCTCAAACACATAGCAAATTCTCTTTTAGGCTCTTTCTACCCTTTACCAGATGTCTTAGTTACTGTTCTATTGCTGTGAGGAGATACCATGACCAAGGCAACTCTTGTAAAAAAAAAAAAAAAAAAAACTATTTAACTGGGGACTTGCTTATAGTAAGCTAAGAGGCATGGCACTGGAGCAGTAGCTAAGAGCTGTATATCCTTAAGCCACAGGCAACAGGAGAAAGATATATATAATATATATATATATATATATATATATATATATATATATATATATTATATATATATTTTTTGCCACTCAAGGGAAACAACTACGGCAGCTATACTTATCTAGAGTATTTATTTCTGTCTTTGTGTGTGTGAGGGGAGTGGGGGACAGGGGCTGGGGGTCAGGGGGTGGAACTATTTATCATTCTTCATCTTTTTTGCTTAAAAAGTATTTTATTTTTAAGCTGCCAGGTATATGTGTATATCTGAATGTGGAGATGTACAGGTAAATGGAGGTGCCCAAGGAGACTAGAAGAGGCCATCTAGTCACCTGGAGTTAGAGTTACAAGCAGTCGTGAACCACCTGATGCAGGGTACTGAACTCAGATCCTTCCTAAGAGTAGCTCTCCTAACAGCTGTGCCATCCCTTTGATTCTTGTTCTTTCTGTGTTGAGGAAGAACCTCTAATCCCAACCCCCCTATGTCCTTATCCTTTGGGAGAAGAAGTAAGTATGAGCAGTTACCAGCTCCTACTCTCTGTTTATTGGTCTGTGCTCGGCCCCAGGACGTTTGCCCCACAGTCGTGCAGCAAGCTTAGTGTTAGGTTAATGGGAGGCTGTGAAGGGGTGAGGTAGTTGAATATGGCTGCTCAGGAACTGAAGGTCAGAAACTGCGCTTCCTCATCCATGGAAACCACAGTACACCAGAATTACTTGTTGATCAGCCGTGTCAGCGATGCATATGGCAGTTTGAGTCTTGACTCTTCTCTGTCTTCCTCCTGAGGACGGTTAGGGTTAGCCTGTCTAGATCTTAGGAAAAACAAGAATTATGTCTTCTTGGATCTCTCTCTCTCTCTCTCTCTCTCTCTCTCTCTCTCTCTCTCTCTCTCTCTCTCTCTCTCTGTGTGTGTGTGTGTGTGTGTGTGTGTGTGTGTGTGTGTGTGTGTGTGTGTGAAGATATGCATGATTGTGGGCACACGTGCAGAGGCTAGAGGTTTCTCATAGAATCCTTTCTGCTAAGCTCGCTGGTCAGCCATTGAGCTCCGGAGTTCAACATAGCTCTGCCAAGTAGACCTCTCCAGCGCTGGAGTTACTGGCAAGCACAGGTAGACTTGGGTTCTTACCTGGGTGCTGAGGCTTCAAGCTCAACTCTTCCTGCTTGCAGCATGCTCACCCACTGAGCAGTCTCCTCAAATGTTCCCTCCACTCTACCTGTACAAGTCTCTCTATCTTTCTTTCTTACAGTCTGGCAAGTTTCATGGGTGGAGCCGAAAACTAACAACTAGGTTAGTGCTGAAAACTCCCCTCAGTCAATCCTCTCCTTGGTAATGTCAGTGGGAGAATGGACTCTGGACCAATGGGGAGAGCAGAAAAATCTGAACAACAGAGTGTGTGATCCCTGCCCAAGCCTTTTATTGAGTTTCAACTTTCACAGTTGAGGGAGGTGAACGCCAAAACTCAGAGCTGCTTAGGCGAAGCTGCCAGTCTCTGGGCCAAGCAGAGTTGCTTCGGGGCTCACTGACAAAGTGTGGCACAGAGCTTGAGAGGGAGACATTTTCCAACCTCAGAAGCAAATCCAGTGATATTTTCGCCTCTCCAAAAATTGGAAGTGAATCATTGGTACAGGTGAGGGGATTTTGATCGCAAGCAGTTGTGAGTTTGGCATTTCAGTTAGAGGATACGAACAAGTGGACCATGGACCACTGCAGGGCTGTCAAAGACACTTCTTGGAAACTTCCTAAATGGTAGTTGCTTGGAGAGAAAGAGAGAGAGAGAGAGAGAGAGAGAGAGAGAGAGAGAGAGAGAGAGAGAGAGAGAGAAAGAGAGAGAGAGAAAGGGAAGGCCCTGGCAACTGTAGCGGAAGGCCACACATCTGCCTCATGGTCTCCCCAATTTTTTTTGTATTCCTGAAAGATGATCCACTTGCACTCAGGAACTCCTTCCTCAATTGTTACTGCCTCGGTTATCAGGGTAACCCCCCTGTGCATTGAGAAGCACTACAGCTCCCCCGCTCCCCAACCCCACTGCTCCCACCCAGTTTCCCAGTGTCTAAGGCTGACTAGGTTCCATGTGGACCAGAGCTATGCAGTCTAATCTCAAAGTGAAAATAGTCCTTTTCTCCATATGACTTTTCTCCATATGACTTGCCTTCATGCCTAGGGTTCCTTGGCTCTCAAACTATTGTAGAGTTCCTGTTAGTTTCCCTGTCCATCCCTCCTTCTTCCCTATGCACGCCTCTAGGGTTGAGGTTGTGACCAATTTCAGATAATCACTTTTGTTTTGCTTTAGCATCCTTCTACCTGCCCAAGGCTAACCTTGACATGCCTGGCTTCTACTCTCTCTGAGTAAGATGCCTCCTGGGACACTTTTGGTTTTCAACATGCTTCTCCCATACCCCTGACACAGACATGGCTACCTCCATCACCTTAGTTCTCTGCACACGCCCTCCTCATTTTAAACCTCAGTGTTGAATGCAGCATAAGTTGTCTTGCAGCTGATGCTACTGCTGAAACATCTCAGGTCTTCCTAAATCCAGCAGCCAATGTCACATGTCAACATGATGTTCTGGCTATGATGAACTGTCTGATATTTTATTTACATTATCTATGTATGTACATCTATACAGGCTATTCTTTTGAGGTATAATTTCTTAAAATAAATGTCATGTACATTCTTGAGGGTTTGATACACATGGTCACATTGGAATGATACACAGAAGTAGACTGGTCTGCCGTGAATACAGTCCATAGAATTGAGGTCCTCTTTGTTTCTGAGCTGAAGCATTCTAGTTCACAGGAGTCACCATGGACTTGGAGTCTAGGAGCTCAGTTCCTCTCTTCTTCTTAGGAGTCATGTGCTCTTATGGAACTTAACACTCCTGCATCATCTTGCTTCATCTTCATCTCGTGAAACCTGAGCACAGACTTTCCCTGCCCACTTCACAGAATGGCTGCAGGGATCAGCTGTGATAAGAGAGCACTTTGAATGTTCCAAGAACCTGGCCATCATCATGAGCTTTTATCATCTTAGGCCACTTGTGCTTTAATGGCTCATGCTCGCTGGTGAGTTCTTCATTTCCCATCAACACATTCGGCCAGGGATAAGCACAGATGCACAATGCCCCCCATTGTGTCTCAGGCAGACTCTGAGATGGGCGAGGGCAAGACTTGTGGGTAACAGAACTGGAACAGGGCCAGGGGCTGCTAACATGCCATCCTGGCAGGGTAATTAAATACTAATACATTTCTGGCATTGACAGACATCCCTACCATTTGTGGATCTTTTCCCCGATGTCTCATGAAAAGAAGGTGTATTTGGGTAAAGACTGATTGAAGACTATTACCATTCTGTCAGTCAGGGAGTAAGCTTTCTCAAAGAGCAGTCAGGAGGTGGGCCAAGGAAGGCTAAGAAGATGGGTTGCTCTTTCTCTCCTTCTTCCTTCCTTCCTTCCTTCCTTCCTTCCTTCCTTCCTTCCTTCCTTCCTTCTTTCTCCATTTTGCAAGATGCTAGCTTAATGAAATAGTTTAGTGCATTTTAAGTGAGACATTCTATGAAACATTAAACATGATGGGCAACGTGGATTGCTTTTTGTGTTGAGTTTTTGGTGCCCATATTTATCTCACTTAAGCTCACTGTGAAAGAGGGAAGAGAGGGAGGGAAGGAGAGAGGGAGAGAGAAAACTGAGAGAGAGAGAGAGAGAGAGAGAGAGAGAGAGAGAGAGAGAGAGGAACGGAAAGTGCTGTAAGTACTACAGAGAGCCCATTATCTCAAAAAATAATTATTCCCTTTTAGAAAGTCCCCACAGCGAGTCTGGGGACAGAGAACAGATGTGGCTCTCAGTCAAGAATACTTAGAACCCAAACCAGAAATTCAGCTACGGGAATAGCTGTCAGTCAGGATGAAAGGCCATGTTGACATGGTTGGTTCTGAGCAATAGTGTCTAGCCCCTCGAAATGCAAATGCTGTTGTTTGCAGTACAAAAACTCCGATTTTCCCTTTAACAGAGCGTGTACTATTAAAATAGCATGTCCTGTGTGGAGTTGCCACACATTCTTTCCATTTTTTCCCCCTTGTATGAGTCAGAGTGCAGATTCTCGACAAGGCCGAAAAGAAAGCCATCTAATTTACATGGGCACAGAGGATCCACATCTGGATGAAGTTAGCCCGAGTGGGAATTACTTGCAACATTTAAATATAGGCATGCAGAGCTTCCTTGTTTTTGGCCATATGAGGCGTTCACATATAATTCCATGAAAGCAAAACCTGAAAGTCTTCTTCTTATTAAAAGGGGCCTGTGCTCATTCTATTATTATAAGAACTGTCCCAAACTTGGAGACTGGCTGTGAGCAGTAAGAGGCCACCAGACTCTCATCAGCCTCCAATGGCTGGAGTGAGATAGCATCATCAAAGGAACTCTACACTCCCACATGTTTGTGCCAAGATGCTGGTGGGATCTGAGATTGTTCCCATACGGAAATCCCAAGAGGGCAGTAAGCTGCAGATGCTGGGCAAGCAAGATGGAAACCGTTGATGGTGTCAAGGACATACCAGATAGATCCTGTAGACTTTAATGCTAGCATTGACAGATGTGTCCAGTTTAAGCCAATATAGGAAGAGAAAGTATGGACAGTGGAGCCATTGGGAAGCATGGCATGGGCAGTGATGAGTGAATGAGGAGACGAGGGGAACCAGGTGACTGCCTTAGGAAGCTGGGGTTCACCAATCCCTATTACTGACATCTAAAGTGAAACTGTACAGAACATCTAGATAGTGTCACCTATGTGTGGATCATAGTGACATTCTTGTTATAGACCTTAGTGTGGAAAGTGGTAGACAAATAAGGAAGATTATCTTGTTAGAGGCTACAGAGTCAGAAAAAGTTACTTGGTGGCTCATTTTAGAAGTGTCAGGACAGCATTTAACTGTGCTCCTGTGGGATGCTCTACCTTTCCCATGTTCAGTTTCTGCCAAGTGACATTTATGAGTATTTAGGCATTTGGTCTTGACTTTCATATCCTTCTCTGGGCTTCTGGACCATGTTCTGAAGAAACACAACAATACCATCTTTGCCACTGACTCCATCTGAATTCCTTTCAGAGAAGGTATCTGTCTTTACTTAGGAAAAGTCCTCACTAAACTACTAATCAAGAGAACAAGCCTCCTCACACACAGGCTAACAGTCAGGTGAGAACAAACCCGCCTCACATCAAGAGTGTGTTCAAAGGGGGAAGATGTGTGAGGGAGAAGAAAACAGGCATGGAGGCAAAGCATTTGATGGATCTGGAAAAGGCCTCAGCACGTGAGTGGTTGACCAAGAAAAGGCTCCTAATACCGCATGTTCACTGTTCAGTCTAAAGTTTCTCTCATGGCTGCACTGGGAATCTTGCCTCTCCAGTCCTTCTAGAGAGATGTGAATTTCCTTGGATTTGTTGGCTTCTAGGAACTGACGGAGTTTCACTTTGGGGTTGAGGAATTACTGACTTGGGAGATGGTGCATTAGCTAAAGGAGTAGGAATTTTTACAGAAGCGGGCTCTTAGGCAATTGCCAACCATTAATTCTTCCCTACCCACCAGAGAAATGCTCAGTTCCACTCTTTATGAGAAGCTTGCTGTTCAGGTACAGGTGAACATGTAAGTTTAGATAACTCAAGGCATCGTAAAACACGACACCTATTATTTTCAGATTGCACCTTAAAGTAAAAGAACATGCACTTCCCTGCTAGCCTGCCCATTTTCCCTGGTAATAAATAGTGCAAGAGATGACATAGTTACCTTGGACCTAATGTGGATGTCTATGCTGAGGAAGCTAGACCCTCCTTAGCAGGCCTGGATTGCCTACACTGGGACTACTAAAAGAGAGAAAAACAAAACAAGTTTCAAAACCACATTTTTTTGTAACCTCAAGTAGACAAACATACATAAGCAATTACTGACAAAGCACAGAAATACCACTGCCCAAGAGACACACCCTCATCTCACAGTTGTTTAGGAATGAGAAATTTGTGTCCTAAAATCAAGAAAATCAAGATAAATTGTCTTTTTCCTTTTTATTGAAAATAGTTTTTTTTTCATATAATATATTCTGATTACAGTTTCCACTCTTCCAACTTTTCCCACTTCCCCACCCCACTCCCATCTGGATTGCCATCCTCTCTGTTTCTCGATAGAAAACAAACAGGCATCTAAGGAATAGAAATAAAATAAAATAAAATAAAATAAAATAAAATAAAATAAAATAATAAAATAGAGCAGTTGTCTTTTTAGAGAGATTGTTCATTGATTTTTGTGTATGTTTGTGTATGTGCCTGTCTGAGTGTATGAGAATGTGTGTGTGTGTGCAGATACTTATGTGCAGAGTCCAGAAGAGGGACATGAAGTATCTGCTTTTATCATTCACTGCCTACTACTCTGAGCCAGGGTCCCTCCTTGAACCTGGGGGTCTATGTTTCCTAGTCTAGGTTGAAAGTCAAAACCTCTGCTAATCTTCCTAACTTAACCCTGGTTGGAGCTGGAGTCACAGGCCTATGCAGAATGTCCAGTTTGTTACAGGGTTACTGGATTCCAAACTCCAGTCTCATGCGCATTGTCCTGCCTGGTCTCCATCCATTTGACCCAAACTTGAGTTATTTGGGAAGTGAACTCCCAATTGAGAAAACATCTCTACCAGATCACCATAATCAAGTCTGTGGAGCTTTTACTTGATTAATGATTAATGTGGGAGGCCCCAGCCCAGTGTTGGTGGTGACAGCCTTGGGCATTCATGTGGTCCTAGGTAGTATAAGAATGCAGGCCGAGCAGTCAATCATTGGACTTAGTGCGGGGTTCCCGATGGAGGAATTGGAGAAGGGACTGAAGGAGCTGAGGGGGTTTGTAGCCCCATGGGGGGAGCAACAGTGTCAATCAGCCAGACCTCCTTGGAGCTTCCGGGGACTGGACCACCAACCAAAGAGTATACATGGAGGGACCCATGACTCTGGCCACATATGTGGCAGAGGATGGCCTTGTTGGATGTCAGTGGTAGGAGCAGCCCTTGGGCCTGAGGAAGTTCCATGCTCCACTGTAGGGGAATGCCAGGGCAGGAAGACAGGTGGGTGCCAGAGCACCCTCATAGAAGCAGGGGGTGGGAGGATGGGATAGGGAGTTTCCAAAGGGGAGACCTGGAAAGGGAAAACCATTTGAAATGTAAATAAAGAAAATACATATATAAAAGCAGGCTGAGCAAGCCAGTAAGCAGTGCTTCTCCTCAGGGTGAGTTCCTGCTTCCAGGGTCCTGTACTGACTTCCTGCCCTGGATTCTGTGCATGAAGAACTATGAGCTGTGAGGTGAAATAAGGCCTTTTCTCCTCGAGTTGCTTGCACTCGTGGTATTTATTACAGTAATAGACATTTAACTAAGACGGTTGCGAAGCGAGCACTCTGAATTGCCAAGCCGCAGCGCCGCCGATCTCTCCAGACCCATAAATTATCTTGTTTAAGTCATCTCACTTTGTGTCCTGTCATCACAACAGTCGACGGTATTTCCTGCTTAACAGAGAATCCTTTTGGAGTGGGGTCTCACCACAATGAAATGCAGAATAAATTGAAGAGCTGATTGTGTGGGTCTTTGGAAGTTGATTGGGTTAATGTGGTGGACCAGAAAGCTGATATTTCTGCTCTGTTTTGGAAAAAATACTCAGACAAAAGTGTTACTTATTAAAACTTTGAAAGATAGACTGCATGACATTATATCTAAAAACCTTAGTGAAACTGGCTGAGAAAATTCAGAGTATTAATGTATCCTACATCTTCCTGTTCTTAGTTGATGACCTTGAGCTATTGTAAAAGGTAACTCTAACTCTAAAGGGGCCACATTAGCCTATGGTATTGTAATAGCCCCAAGACTTTCCCATCACTTCCCCCAAAGCCTGTGAGTCCAGATAATGAGAGCTAAACCAGGAGCTAAAATCAGATTAGGAATGAAACTATTCTGTACAAACTTGCTCTTTCAGAAGGTACCAAGAATGTTGGTAATAATGACAAAGAAAAAGGAGTAGGAGGGAGAATAAAGGCAGGGGTGGGGAGACCAATAAAAAAGCAACTTTGGGCATTGGAGAGATGGTTCTGCTCTTTCAGAAGACCCAAATTCACCTAGCATTCACATTGGTCGCTCACAAGTGTTTATAGCTTCAGCCTCAGGAGATACCATGCCCTCTTCTGGCCCTCAAAGACACCCGTACACATGTGTGCATACACACTTCCACACGTGAGAAAGAATTCTTTAAGAAAGGACAAGATCAGGCACACTCAGAGTGGTGAGACTGTAGACAAACACAACTTTGGTCGTCTGAGTTCTTTAGCTATGCTTGTGTATACACAGATGGGAACAACTGGAATTAAATAGTCAGAAACAAAAAAATAATACTTTTTTTTTTTGAAGAAATTTAATTGTCAGTGAAACCACAATTCTTCTTTCTAAAATCCTGTAACCCTTCCACATCTAAAAATACTTCAGCCCTTAAATATGCCCCAAGCAAGAAGAAAGTTGCAAAAGCCATGTTGGTTCCAGGAGGGTGTGTAAAAGGAAAGGAAGATCTCAGAGGGGTCAAATCAAGGGGTCTTGTGAGGTCACAGTAGGGGCCTCTGGTGACTGGTACGAACATGTTATTGCTATGATTTTCTTTTTCCTCTCCTACTTTGCGGCTTGTTTATTTATTTTATTTCCCCAGGTTAGCATAAATGTAACAGGCTTCATTAGGGCATTTTCTTACCTACCTGCCATTGTGTGAGATTCTCATTCATTTTCCTTCCCTACCACCTTCCTTTTTGTCTTTGGTTGTTGGTTATTTCCTCATAGTGTTCCCCCTTCAGTTATTATTTACATGGATCTCATTTGTCCTCTCTTTCCTTGTCTCCCCATCTTTTTAGACCCCTCCCCCATCATCTATAAGCCATAAATATATGTTAATTTAAATCTATATTCTGCATATGAGGAAAAATGTACAGTATTTGTCAGTCTGAATGTGGTCTATTTCATTTATATGTAATTATCATTGGTTCTACTCATTTTTTTTTTTTTGACAAATGTCGTGATTTCATTCTTCTTTCAGGATAAAAAAAAATCCCATTGGTGTATATGTATCATACTGTTGTTTGGTTGTCTTTGACCATTTATCTCATGATGGGCATGTAAGCTGGTTCCATTTCATAGTTTCTGTTACTATTTCAACAATAACCATGAATTTGCAAGTGTTTCAGTGTTGGTTGACTTGGAGTCTTTTGAGAATGTAGCAAGGAATGTTATATCTGAATCGTACAATGTATATATTGTGGAACATCTACATAAACTTCCATAAAGATGGCACAGATTTTGCCCCTCCCAGTACGCCATCATTTTACAAAAAGACATTTATAGATTCAATGCAATCCCAGTCAGAATCTCCATCCTACTTAAAAAAAAAAGAAATAGAAAATATAATTATCCTAAAATTTGTATAAAATTCCAAAACACTAGAATAGCCAAAATGATTCTGAGCAGAAAAAAAACAATGCAGGAGGAATTACCATTCCACATCTCTAGATATATTACAGAGCCATGGTTAAAAAGAAAAAAGAAAAAAGAAAAAGCATTGTGGTCATGCTCTATCTATCTATCCTGTCTATCTATCTATCTATCTATCTATCTATCTATCTATCTATCTATCTATCTATCTATCTATAATGACTCTGTAATACACACACATGCACACACACACACATGCACACACATGCACACACACATACACACACACAGAACAAAATCAAAGACCCAAACATTAATATGCATAACTTTATTTAATATTTGATGTACTCTTTAGAAAAGAAAACATTAACAATGGTTCTGGGACAACTGAGTGTCCACATGTAGAAGAAGGAAAATAGACCCATATCTATTGCCCTTCACCAAATGTCCAAATGTATCAAACACCTAAATCTGAAACCCAAACCACCAAAACTCCTATGGGAAAATTTAGGCAGTATCCTACATGGTATAGGTGCAGGAAAGGACTTTCTGAATGGGACTCCCTTTGCCCCAAAATCAGGCTCAACAATTGACAACTGAGATCTCATAAACCTGAAAAGTTTATTCAGAAATAAGAAACAACCAATGGACAGAAAGGAAACCCACAAAAGGAAGCAAGTCTTTGCTAGTTATGTGTATGACAGAGAATTAATATATAGAATATAAAAAAACTCCCTAAACAGAAAGTCAAAAACATAACAAAAATACTCCAAACCATTTATAAATTGAACCTGGGATGAATTGAGAGAAGAAATAAAATTGGGTGAGAAATATCTCAAAAATATTCATCACTTCTGGTACTTAGGGAAATGTATACAAACAGAATTTGGAGATCTCATTTTATTCCAGTCAAAATAGCAAAACAGCAACTGACAACAATGCTCGTTCACTGTTGGTGGGATTGCAAATTGGTCTGGCCACTCAGGAAATCAGTGTGGGGAATCCTCAAAAAGCTCAAAGCAAAGATATTATTCCTTAGGGTATTCCAGAAGTACTTGGCATCCTACTCCTCTCTCTCTCTCTCTCTCTCCCTCATCTCTCTCTTCTGTCTATCTCGCTCCCAGTCTCTCTCCTTCTCCTTCTCTCCCTTCCCCTCCCTCCCTCCCCTCCCTCCCTTCTTTTCTGTCTTTGTTTCCATCTTTCTCTGATTTATTCCTCAGAGTTTATAATTGGCATATAGATAAGCTACTAGCTTTTGTGAGCTGACTTTGTATTTGTATTGTGCTACTTATTTTGCTTATTGGATATAAGAATTGCCTTGTGAAGTCTTTAGGGTCTGTGATAAATGGTATTATATTGGCTGAAAATAGGAACCATTGTAACGCCTTCCTATCCCATTCTTACCCTCTTACTTCTTACTCTTATCTTATTAATGTAGCTAAGCCACTGAGGAGAATGTTAACAGCCGTCAGTAGGCACTTCTGTCTCATTCTCTTTTAGTTTTCCCCACTTAATATAATGTTGGCTATAGGTTTGTCACATGTAGTCTTTATTATGTTTAGATTTTTTCATTGTCTAGTTTTTTTAGAGCTTTTATCATGAAGCAATGCTTAACTTTGACTAGTGCCTTCTCTTCATCTATTGAGATGACACATATTGATTTGTGCATGTTGAACCAACTTTGCTTTCCAGAGATGAACCGAGATGAACTTGGTCAAGATATATGATCTTCTTAAGGTGCTCTTGACTGTGGTTTAGAAGACTTTTATTGAGAGTTTTTGTGTCTATGTACACCAGGAGGAAGAGTGGTGTATAGTTTACTGTGTGTTGTGTGTTCTTGTTCAGTTTTGATATCAAGACAACACTAACGTCATAGAATAAGTTTGGTAGTGTTTTTTTCCTTTCTTATTTTGTGGAATACTTTGATAAGAATTTTAGCTCTTCCTTAAAGGTTTGGCAGAAGTCAACCGTGAATATAACCAATATTGTACCTTTCTCTGTGGGAAGATTATTATTTTTTTAGTTATTTGAGAATTGCATACAATGTATTTTGGTCACACTCATTTCTTCCCCCCCCCCCCCCCCGAACTGTTCCTGGATCTGTCCCCTCCCTATTCATCCAACTTTTTACCTTCTTTCTCTTAAACCCATCAAAACCAATCTGTGAAATTGAACTATTGTTGGTGGTGTGGTCTTCTACTTACCAGGAGCATGGCCCACACGTTAGGGGCTTCACTCTTAGAGAAAACTGACTCTCCTTCATTAACCTTAGTCATTATTCAGCTTTCATACTTCACAGTTGGGTAAAATGATTTCTTTTCAATTTTCCTTTTAAAAAAATCAAATTTCAAATTATTTCCCCATGATGCTCTGAACTTTGTTGGAATATGATGTGTCATCCCTTTCTTGGTCTCTAATTTATTAATTTTAGTCTTCTCTCTCCTTTTGTTTTGTCTAGGGGTATATGTCAATCTTGTTTATTTTTTCAAACAACCATCTCTTGTTTGATCAATTCTGCAACTTGTTCTTTTGGTCTCAATTTCACTAGTTTATATCCCACTATTTATTATTTCTTGCTTTCTACTGCTTTTGGTTTAGCTTGCTGTTGTTTTTCTAAGATTTTGAGTTGCATTGTTAGGTGATTTGAAATCTGTACCTATATATTTTCCTTTCTTTCTTTCTTTCTTTCTTTCTTTCTTTCTTTCTTTCTTTCTTTCTTTCTTCCTTCCTTCCTTCCTTCCTTCCTTCCTTCCTTTCTTCCTTCTTTCCTTCCTTCCTCTCCCCCTCTCTCTTTCTTCATCATAAGTACTCATAGGTGTAAGCTTCCCTCTTAGAGATGCTTGATTTGTATCCTAAAGGTTCCAATACGCGTGCTTCACTTTCACTTCATTTTGGGAATTTTAAAACTCCCTCCAGGATTTCTCCACTAATGCACTTGTCATTTACAAGTGTATTGTTGAGTCTCTGTGCATTTTTATATTTTCTCTTGCCATTGATTTTGAGTTTTATTTCACAATGATTTGGTAAGACACAGAAATTATTTCAATTCATTTATACTTTTTAAGAATTGCTTTGTGGCCTAAAATGTTTTAGATTTTACAGGAAGTAGAGTGAGCTGATGATAAGGGGTTCCCATATTCTTGTATGGAATATTCTGTGGTATTTCTTGAGGCCATTTAATCCATGCTGTAGATTCACTGTAAAGTTTCTTTTTTTTATTTATAGTTTGAATGGCCTATCTAAAGATAAGAATAGGATTTTGAAGTTACCAATTATTAACAAGACCTATGTGACTTTAAAAAAATTAGTGTTTGTTTTTATAAAATTAAGAACCCAAACATTTATAACATTTGGTAAGTCTTCTTGAGAATTATTCCCTTCATTAATATGTAGTGGGTTTCTTTATCTCTTTAAATTTTAACGTAACTCTATGTCAACCTATTTTCAGCTTCTATGTGTTGATAGATTGACTACTCTACTATTCTCTGACTCTGTCCATGAGTCTCTTCATCAATGAGGTGTGTCTCTGGGAGACAATAGATGTTTGAACCTTGTTTGCTAATTTATTTGGCTAATCTGAATTTCTTTGTTGGTAAATTGAGGCCATTTGCCTGTGAGATCATTACTGAAAGATACTATGGAGTTCTTTTACGTTTGTTGATGGTTACTTTGGTTAGTTGGATTATTATTTGTTCCTTTCTTTCCTAATAGCTTCAGAGACCTTGTTGATTTATTGTACTGCACACAATGGATTCTTTCCTAGCTATGCTTATGAAATGTATCGTTTCCTTATGCTCATTATTAAGGATGTTTTTCTTCTTCCCATACAGATAGCAGTTCAGTGTCTTCAGCAATGCTCACTTGGTGATCATAAGCTGCCTTAGTTTGTGTTTGTTTTGAAATGTCCTTATATTTCTATTAAATTTAAAAGATAACTTTTAACAATATTAGTTGGTAGTTATTTAGTTCCAGGACTTAAAATATGCCTTTTTTTTTGGGGGGGGGGGGGGATGGAGAGATAGCTCAGCAGTTAACAGCACTGAGACCCAGGTCTGTTTCCCAGCATCTAGGTGGAGACTTATAACTACCTGCCCTTTCAGTTCCAGAGAATCCAACACCTTCTTTTGGCATCCTGAGGCAGGCAGAATGTATATTGTATACTTGGTGCACATACATACATACATGTAGACAAAACATTCATATATATAAAATAAATAAATCTAAAAGAATATATATATTTCATGGATTTTTAGGACTGTTGATATTCTGAAACCTTTGCTTTGTAGATGAATTGGTGTTTTTTCTTTATACCTTTAACATTGTTTCTTTGTAAATTTGACATCTTGTGTATAGTTTGTTATGTGAAGCACCTTCTATAGTCATGTCTGTTTGGAACTTTAAGTGTCTTTTGGGTTTATACATCCATTTCTTTCTTTGGGAAACGTCTGCTGTATTTCATTGAACATATTTTCTATGCTTTTAGCTTTTCTCTATCTCTCCCCCCCCTTCCCTGTCTCTATTTCATGAGTTCTTATGTCTGGTCTCTTGGCTGTACTCCAGGGTCCTCAAGTTCCTGTTTATATGTTTACCCTCTGATTATTTATTTACTTACTACTATTGCTGTTTGAATGTAGCATTACTTCAACCTTGTCCTCCTGATTTCTTTCTTTAGATTGGTCAGGTTTGTTGGTGACGATTTCTACTGTGTTTTAATATTTGATTCATTAAGGTTTTTTTTTTCATTTCTAATGTTTTATTGTTGTTTTGTTTTACATCTCCATTTTGTTGCTATAGTTTTCTTCCGTGTTACTGACTCTGACTCTAGTTTAAATCCTCATGACTGGTATTCTCTACATTTCGCTGACATTTTTTATGTCACTAACCTTTCTCTCCAAGCCCTAGATGGAAGTCATCTCCCTGTTTGCATCTCTTTGAAGCCACTGGCGATCTTCCTTAGTGAACTTTTGAAACCTTCACCGAGTGCTGTGTGAAGTTCAGTAGCTGAGGTCTTAGAATTTGTGGGAGGAGTCAGTGTTGCCTCTCTCATGGTTTTCTGTGTTATGATTGGTATATCTGTGGATTCTGACATCTTTTCTGGTTTTTATTTGTGTGTCTTCCCACTGAGAAGCCCACTCAATGCCTAGCTTCTCCCAGGCAGGGCAAAGCAGACCTCTTGGGTGAAGCTTTCTGATTCCCAGCTCCTTCCCAGGGACTGCTTAGCTGAGGCTGCACTCACTTGGCTTCTTTTCAGGTTCTCTGCCTGCTTTTTTTTTGTATCATTGCTCTTTTGAATTTTCAAAGTCCTCTCTCCTGTCTTTGAAATTGTGAATATTCTTTGCTATACAGACTCTTCTCCTTAACCAGTTCACAGGGATACAGGTTTATTTTTCCCCATCTCCCTCAGAATCTCCAGTTTCCTCAAATAGGAGTTTAATATGGACTCATATTTTTCTTCTCTAGCATTATAGATCATGTGAGTATGCACGTGCTCCTGTGAATATGTGTATAAAAGTAGCAAATAACTCCTTAATAGAACACAAGGAGTCGTAGTTAAGCTTAGTGAAGAGACAATTCCTTGTAAGGTACCCAGAGTCTGGAGTGAGATGCAATCAGTAGATGAAATATTGTGTTGAATGCCCTGGGGATGAGGCACACATGCTCCATTTGTCAGAAGTGTGTCAATAGATGTTTGTGTGCCTAGAAAGGTGATCTGTGATGGAGGCTGTCAGATATCCCCTGGATTCCATTTCTCTCTCCTTTGATCAAATAATTTCTTTTGCAATTGGACTTACAACAGTTCAGGCAAACCAAACCAAAACCAAAAACCAAACAAAAAAAACCTAATCCAAACATTAAAAAAAAATCTTCCTCATTTTCAGCCTCTTTTGTAGCTAGTTGTGCAGGGCAAGGCGCTCTAGGAGCTGGAGTCTGAGCAGAAATGACAATCGCCACATTCACATTGTGTCTGTAAGACATGGATGTGGGCTTTGTATGGTCTTTTTTTCTCCCTGCTGTCTGGAAGACAGATGTCTTGGTAGGTACTAGATCAGTCAGCTAGAACTCAGGCATGAAAGCTGTGCTGGAGAGAGTGGCCCTACCTTCCTTGTTCTGGAAACCCCAAAACTGTTACTTGAGAAAGATTGATCTGCCATCTTGTCTCAGTCATTTTATTTCAGTAGGAGCCTAGGAAACACACATGGTAACCTAAAGCATATTCTGTCTGTGGATTTGCAGGAGTCTTCAGGTAGGCTTCTGAATAAGAGGCCGAAGCCAAACATTACATCTCAGGGAGCAGATGAGGAGATAAGATCAACATCTCCTGGGGTCTTTGTATTTCTCAGAAACCCAGACAGGAAGGAGAGATGCTAATATTGCCATAGCAGCTGTTGCCCTGAAAGCAGTCCAAAAAGCAGTGGGAACCTTGCTGTCCAAGAATGTGGATAGCTTTTTAATATGTTAAAAGTCTCACGGCTTCTTTCTGACATTACTGCTTCCACGCTGATCCTTCAATACTGTTAGGGAAAGCCAACAGTGACCCAAACACCTCTCATTCCCCAGTAGGAAAATTTACCTAGTAGTTTTGCAATAAAAAAGAGATGTAAAAGTACAGTCTCTTGACACCCACACCATTGTTCTGCCTGTTTCTTTCTTTAGAACTTCTCTCAAACCATGCCAGGGTGGAGACACACATTCTCTGGGGTTCCCAATAGGATTATTTAGGGAGTTCAGGCTGGAGCTTTGCAGCACGCACAGCTCTGTTTTAGGCAAATCTTTTACCCTTGAGGGGAATGACTATTCTTTTGCTAAACAAGTATTTATAGTGATCAACTATGGATCCCATACGACTCATAGGTGTTGAAGATAGATAAGCAGACAAAGACACATCTCTGCCTTCCTGAGATTTATATATAAGGAACGTAATAAATAAATAAACATAACAAATACATAGTAAATGAAAATATATGCTAAGATACAAATAGAAAACTAGAGAGATAGAGGCATAGGATAAGGGAGGTGTGATGTGCTAGACAGGGGTTATAGTTTTAAATTGGTGGATTCAGGTGAGCTTCACTGAGAGGTTATTAGTACGTCAAAGACCCAAACAAAGTAGGAAAATAGATCACATGGGTATTCTTGTGAAAGGGCATGTGACCTTCTCCAGAGCAGTGCAAAGCCTAGAAGATGTTAGTCTCTGCCTCTGTCTCTCTCTCTCTCTCTCTCTCTCTCTCTCTCTCTCTCTCTCTCTCTCTCTCTGTGATAACAGTGTGTTATTGTTTCCCTTCCAGGATTCTTGCAGTTATGATTGCCTTGTTCCATTGCAACCATTGCTATGCCATTTCTAGAAACTGAAATACAGTCCAAGGGCTCCATCTCTTTAATTCTTGCAATCCTCATAACACTTCTGTTATCTTCATTATACAAAGAATTCAACATCACTGATAGTCACATAGGTAGCAAGGGTCAGAGACAGAATTAGGACCCAAGGATTTTGCATTCTAGGAGTTTGGTAGAGAACTCCACTGTCCACCATAGGGTTCTCCAGTGCTCCAGCAGTCTGCACAGATAGGATATAGTTTGTAGTCTAGTCTAGTCTCTGGTGTTTGAAATTTTTGCTATGTCTTGTAAGATACTTTTCATAACTGGTCCTGAGAATCATCTGCAGGGTGGAGATGAATCTTCCATAAACAAGAATGGATGCTGAAGGGGGAAAATATTCCTTGTTTTCCTTAGAAGAAAACATCCAAGTTACATGGGAATGTACCAAATGATTTTTGTGAGTTGAAGTCTATTTGGCACCAACAGAAATAACCTTAGGAACAAAGTTTGTATACAGTGTGTTCTTACGGAAACAGCAGTTAGAACCCAGAGTAAACTGTTAAAGACAGCCTCTTCTGGAACTGTAAGAGCTGCCTTTGGGTGGAGATAGTAAATTGTTTTGTTTATAAGCTTTGTACATCAAAAGCTAGATCTGCTTATACTTTAAAACTAAAAGAAGGGGAAAAACTTATTTTTAGCTATGTGAAATTTAAACCAAACCCAACACGGACATGTGGATGCTTCAGGCCACACCATGTCAGAGAATTCATCAGAGACAACATTAAGCAATGATATGGAAGATTCTTCTGCTATAATGTGGCTTGATAATAGGACAGTGAACTCATGAGAATGGATTTCTAGGAAGTACAGGAGGCTGGTTGGGTGGGATTGAATTGCCCAGGGGAAGTAGGCTCAGTTCTATGATAATGGATATGGAATTGAGGACAGAAAAGGTATTTTTGGTGTTATATTGGGTCAGTTAACCAAAGGATTGCCTGATGCATTCAAATTTTTAAGAGAAAGCTAATTTGAAATGTGTGTGTATTTTGTAAATGAGAATTTTAAAATATGTGTGTGTCGTGGATGCTATTCATACTCATTTTAGTTAAGTTTAAAAATATTTGTTAATCTAAAAGTGCTCACAGAAATTTCTTACCACAGAAATAACCACTAAGCATTTTTGAGTAGACATTTACAATTAAATAGAAGATGCATGTTAAATAAATGTAGACACAGATGTACATATATAAGCCATATAGTTTGTTCACTATCGAAAAACATGATGAAAATGAATTCATTTGGGAGCCTGCTTTTTGCTTTAATGTTTTTCAAAGTCACACAGATAAAAATACACAGGCACACAATAGAGATAGGGACACATACAGAGACACACACACACACAGAGACCCCCACTCCCTTTAGAGATAATGTCTTGCTATGGAGTATAGGCTGGCCTCAAGCTTACAATCCCCAGCCTCTTGTCAATGAGATAGTTTACTCAGCATTTTCCTATGCTATTAAATATTTTTAATGTCATCACTTGTATTTAAATCCCACTTACTCCCATGTAAATTCTGTGTCTAATGGATAGCTCTCTGTGGTAGCCTTCCAAAGTCCAGCATGCCCTAATCCCAGGAATCTGGTGCATTAAATGAGGATGGAGGACGGACTTATGGTCAGCATCCTTCCTTTTGGATCATTGGCAGGACAAACACAATCACATGGATGAGGTGGTAGGAGGGGGAGACAGAGGACAGGGCAGAGAGACATCATGGCCTCACTCTTGCAAGCTTCATAGAGGGAGAATGGGAGCCTTGAGTCAGGAAACGCGAGAGGTTGGCAAGAGTTGGCAAGAGTCCTCAGCTGAAAACCAGCAAGAAAATGGGGACCAAATCCCATTGCCAAAGGAAACAAAGACCTCTTCTCTCCCATGATCTCTACAGGGGAAGCAAACCCCAGCTGATGCCTAGATTTTAGCTTGGCAAAGATTTAAAGCAAAGAAGCCAGACAAACTCATGGAACTTGTGACCAACAGAACTTCAAGATAGTCAGTCATTTTATGATGCTTTCATTTGCAGAGACAATGGTGATATGGTTTACCAGTAATAGAAAACTAATATACAGGCAGTCATCAACACCCTTGTGGCTAAATTTGGAGGCACATTTACTTAGGTTCCTAGGTTAGGTTAAGTTAAGGAGAATTTCAGGTTTTTCAATGTGCAAAAAAGATTATTAACAATTTATGAGATGTAGCGATCTGATTGTGAATGGGACAAGAGGACAGAGGGAGGCTGGTTTTCCTGCTAGTCTTTTGGTTCCCTGGTGTATCTCTTGTCTCAGCTGTCCACAGAAGCCTTTATGTTTTCTCTGTAGACAGAAATAATTGCAGCATCAGTAGAACAATAAGCACACCAGGAGCTGTCCGAGAACAACTCTCTCACGCCATTGCTCCCTAAAGTTTGGAGCGTTAGGTAAAGTACATCAGACCCAGCTTCAGACTCAAGTGGAATTTGCTTAGCTTTTCAAACACCAATTGTACTGGCATCAGGGAAGTGGGAGGAGCGGGGGACGGGTCTCCATCTTTGTGCAAACAACAGGAAATATGTTTATTTTATGGAGTTCTCTCCATATACATTAGTTAGAGTTGGCGAGAGCCTAGCTGCCTCTTTTAGGAACCTCAAGGGTCACTGTACACAAATACACTCAACCACAAGAGAACTCAGAATTGTTGACCCTGGGACAGCTAATGGGAATGAAAGATCTGGACAGCAAAAGTATCACCCCAGGTGACCGGATGTACAGAGCTGTGTTTCCAGCTCTGAAACAACTCTCATCTTTCATGTTTAGGATAGTTTAAGTTTAGAACATTAGCTTTCCAGATAACAGAGTTAACATTTTGACTGTTTACTCTGTTTTGGAGCCACATCCAGAATGCATGAGGATTAGGTTTTAAAAGGGCACAGCCATATTTCTAGCTGAACTTACAAATAATTAACACAGTAAGTAGTCACATTAAGAAGTTTGTGCATGTTTCAAAAAGACGCATTCCAGTGTTTTTTTTTTTTTTTTTTTTAAAGCGTTGGAATTATGGGAAATCTTACATCACACTCAAGTTACAAAAATCAGAATGGCATGTAAGTAGTGTGCAGTAAAGCTTGTCTGTCTCTGTTTTCACCTTTTCTCTCTCAAACACACAGACACACACACGAGAGAGAGAGAGAGAGAGAGAGAGAGAGAGAGAGAGAGAGAGGGAGCGAGAGAGAGGCGAGAGAGAGAGAGAGAGAGAGGAGAGAGAGAGAGAGAGGAGAGAGAGAGAGAGAGAGAGAGAGAGAGAGAGAGAGAGAGAGAGAGAGAGAGAGAGAGAGAGAATTTTGCTAGGCTCTTGGGATGACTTGAATTCCCTGCTTGACACCTGTCTGGATGGGCCTGCTTGGTCCCTGTAGATGTTTCTGCTGGTTTTGAGGACATTTTACTACCCAAACATTCTTTCTTCTTCTCTACCCAATAGAAAGCAATCCTTCTTTGAAGCCCCCATTCAAGTTCTGGGTCCTTGGTGACGCCTTGAGTTGCTCACTCCTGCACTTGTGGACAGATAGCATAGATTGCCTCCAAGTTATTTCACCCCCTTAAGCATGCTTTCTGCACTCTGATTTCTTCAGGATCATGTACTTTCCTGCGTAATGGTTCCTTAATGGGAAGACAGCAGAGCCGGGTGATCAGTATGTCTTTCTAAAGGCTTGATTTGAACAATCAGGAAAAGCTTCCCCCTTTCTCTCTCACTGTTTCCTCTTTTCCATTCCTCCCCTTTCCCTCTTTTCCCATTCTTTCTTCCTTTCTTCCCCACTTCCCCTTTTTCTTCCTCTTAAAAGGTAAATGTTTTAATTTTTTAATGATGTTTTTATTTATTTGACAATTTCATATACTTTATTTGATCCCACTCTTTCCCCTCCTCCACCTTCTCCTATTCCTCCCACACCTCCCTACCCATTCATCTTCATGCATCCCCTCATCTCAAAATAAAACAAACAAGAAAACTCATGGAATCCAGCTTGTGGTGGTCCCCTACTCCTGGGTATGGCATCTGCCCTGGAATGGGATTAATATTCCAGGTGTCACTCCATCGAAGGATATTGACTTTCCCTCACTTGGCAATAGTCAGACGCAGATAGCTCTTTGCTTAGGGGTGGAACTTTGTGCCCGGCTCCCCTCCTCCATACTGTGATTTAGTCTGGTTTGAGCTCGTGCATGTTGTCACAGTCTCTGTGAGTTCATTTGTTCATCTGCTCTGTTCTGTTTCCTTGAGGTCATCTGCCACTCTGGCTCTAACAATCTTTCTGCCTCATCTCCAGTGTAGATCACTGAGCCTTAAGGGTAGAGGTGTGATCACCAAGTCTTTCCACGTACTTACTAGAACTGGTGCTGTGCACGTAGCCTTAGTCTCCTGAGATAAGTATAGTGCGTTCTCTCTCTCTCTCTCTCTCTCTCTCTCTCTCTCTCTCTCTGTGTGTGTGTGTGTGTGTGTATTTAAAGTGTCATTGCAACTAGTGGGATCCAAGTCTATCTCTAAAGCTTGACACTCTGGGATGCTTGGTTGCATCCATAAATCTTCTCTGGGAAGTTCTCTTCTGTGGTCCCATAGCACTGGAGATCTAAAGTGATTGAGTAGCTTGTTGGAGACTGAGGCATAGATGCTCAGGTTCCACAAAGAAAGGGTTAGAGTGTTTTCAGCAATCCTGTATCCCTCATGCATTGATGTTTTGCCTGTATTCATTTTTAAGGCAATGAATAAAAGAGAAACTAAAGTTTAAATATCCTCCGATTAGCACCAGCTAATCAGATATATTGTCACTATGCATAGAGACAGAGTGTCAAGCTTTGACTAAGTTACAACACAAAAGACAAACGTGGGGAAGGAAGATCTGGAAGTATTTTTTTCTTCTTGTCCTTCCCAAAGCCAGTTCCAAAAAGTAATCACCTGTCTGTTATTTCACGAGCATGTTTGCGTCAGATGCACTTCACTGTTGGCCAGGGTTTGGTCATTTTACTAGCACAGCTGAGATCAAATATCCACTCTGTCTCAAAGCTTCTAGTGGCTTGCCACTCTCCGCTTAACACCTGCTGCACTCCTCACCGTGGTCTTAGTATCTTTATGGTATGATCCCAATGCACTGTTCACAGCTCATTTGGTCAAATCTGTGACCTAAGGACCTTCTGAAAATTGAGCATTTTTTTTTTTAAATCCAGAAGACATATTCTGTGAAAAATCCCTATGGATCAATCCACTATTTTAGTCTTAAAGTTATCATAGATATTTCAAGACTTATTAAATCATGAGGAATTAAAAGAAAGAAAGAAAGAACAAAAGAAAGAAAGGAAGGAAGGAAGGAAAGAAGGAAGAGGAGAGAGAAAGAAAAAAGGGATGAAAAAAGGAAGAAAGGAAGGAATTTTAGCTGTTAGTAACTTGAAAAGATGAAATATAGTGTTACTGTATCATTGACTAAAAACCAATATAATTTAAATCATCATCTTTTAAAATAAAACCGCCAAACACACTGACAAAAATTGCACTGATCTGGATTTGCCCAAGTAGTTTTAGTGGAGCAATCATTTTTGTTAATATTTCCAGGAAGGTGGTCTCTTCTGTTTTGGAAAGTATTACTAAACTGCATATTGAAAGAAACCCAGCAATCACTGGGGATGAGTGGAGGAGACAAGGAAAATAAGGAAAGTTAAATCTGTTGTTAGAAGAGATGAGAACACTTTTCAATTTGAGCGTAAGACATAAGCTGAAATTTTAAACAGACTCAAACCAAACCCATCCCTTTCTAATTTTGAGACAGAGGTAATATTTGATCCTTTCTAGAGCAGTAAAGGCTAGAAATTAAGTAAGGGAGCCTAGTGATTAAAGAGACTATTAGAAGACCATTCTTTTAGGATTATCGTTATTATTGCCAATGAATTATACACATTAATATGAAGACTTCACTGTGACATTTCCATTCACACAGAAAGCATGCTTATCACATCTATGATGTCTACCTCCCTCTCATACCCATCCTTCTTAACCCTTTCACCCCTCCCTAGTACTCCTCCATTAAGAAGACCAATTGATGCATTATCAGAACAGCCAGCATGAGGGCTACACGTACAATTTTGATTTAGACAATGTCTTGTCTCATTTATCTCAGGCTGGCACTGCACTAGCTATTTGGCAAGGATGAC
Source organism: Arvicanthis niloticus (assembly GCF_011762505.2). Classification (NCBI taxonomy): domain Eukaryota; kingdom Metazoa; phylum Chordata; class Mammalia; order Rodentia; family Muridae; genus Arvicanthis; species Arvicanthis niloticus. Next base: position 140,284,050 of record NC_047658.1, read on the forward strand.
ATTGAACAGCTGGTCACCCTGCCCACAACTTATGCATTAAACGTATGTAAGAATTAATGTGCTAGAATTAAAGTTGCATAATACCATAATTGGTGTGTGAGGTGCTGGGGATTGAACCAAGGGCTTTATGTGTATGAGGCAAGCATTCTACCAAGTGAGCTACATTCTTAGCCACACTTACAGCTTTTACAAACCCTCAGAATGGAGTTAATGTCCCCTATCAGTGACATTTCATATAAATACATTTCTAATTACTCACATCTCACTGTTCAACACACACACTCTTACCCTGCTTTTCTCCAAGAAAATGGGTTGACATATATCACCTCTGTTCATCCCTTTCTGAGTTCTTTGTGGAACTCCATCAGGGTTACAACATGTAAGTGTTCAGGAGATAGAAAAGAACCCTGGACACTTGTCCAGGGCCCTGGCAGGAGATTACACTGCCGTGGGAAGCGCACTGTAACTGCTGGTGTGTTTAAGTGATATATCAACGCTAAATGGTAATACATGTAACACTTCCTGTTTCGGATGTGTTCTTGGCTAACCCTTTTGGAAAATGTTATATGGAGATTTCTTCATGGTGGGGGGAGAGAGGGAGAGAGGGAGAGGGAGAGGGAGAGGGAGAGGGAGAGGGAGAGGGAGAGGGAGAGGGAGAGAGAGAGAGAGAGAGAGAGAGAGAGAGAGAGAGAGAGAGAGAGCACTTAAACAACAAAAAAATCTAAAGCCCAGAATAATTCAGCCGCCCCCCCTTTTTTTTTCTGGGAATAGTAGGGATCCAGCAGCCTTATTTCACGGAAGCTGTTAAGAACGAAGGCAGCATTACACATTCCATGTGTTCTTGCTGGAGAGACTCATCAAATTAATATAAGCACACCCATGTCCTAAAATAGAACGCAGTGACACAAAGCAAACTCTGTGTGGGAAAGAACAAAACTCCTTTGACCACAGTGAGCACTCAAAGCTGGTGGCTGCCTCACCAGGTCCTCCTGGGGCTAAGAAATATGTCCATACAGAACCCGGTCCTTCAGCAGTAGGAACACTGGTGTGTACTCTTTATGGGGGTAAATCACCCCACAAATGGTCACAAGGGTCCAGAATCTTTTGTTGTGGATATGAGCATTTATGTGGGATTTGGCATCTTGACTAATAAAAGGAGCCTTGGGAAGACTGAGAATGAAGGACCTAACATTTAGCTTCTGCAGCACTGACAATGGCCGTAGAGGCTCTAGCCTGTGCTAAGACAGGTGATCCTGAGATAGTTCTCACATACCCCTGGCCCCTTGGTGGGTAGGTGGCCAGCAGGCTGAAGCACTTGGGAGCTGATGAACAACTTACCTGCTTTTTCTGCTGTTGCATGTGAAATGATGTGTTCTTGGTTTCACAGCTATAAAATGCAGGCAGGCTGCACTCCTGGTCTAACACTGAGACCGAGAAACGAGTCTTTCTGTGTTAAAGCCCTGAGAATAATAGTAATATCAATGACCAAAGTGTAAGCTTGGTCACCTAGGCCAACACAAGCTGGCTTTGTATAATATTTTCATTTGGAGTGACTCTGAGTAGTTCTGAGTAATTTTTTTCCCCAATCCAAATTATGCTTCAGCTTCTCACTATCAGATCCAGGGTCAATACTGAAAACTCTCAGCTGATTCCTGGATATGGACAATAGTGACATTTGTACAATAAAGCATATTTTGTGTTCATGGATGTTTAGAATTAAATATAAAAATATAATATAAATATTATATTATTTATAATATTATAAATGATAAATAAAAATATAACACAAAATATAAATATAAAAACCAAAGGTGTGTGCTTGCAATACTTCTGTCACATGCTATGTTCTTTATTCAAACAAATATTGGAAAAAATATGCTTGACATATTCTATACATAAAATGGCTTCAAGTAGCCCTGCATTAAAAGGAAAAGTAAAAATCAAGAAAACATTTCAACTATATCTTAAAGTCTATAGATTTCATTTAAATGAGTGAAACTCAGTGGATCACATTCTTTTTCTCATCTATGTATATCTATAAACGTAAATGAGAAAATATATACTTTAATAAACTCGTCAGGCATGGTCTCCTTGAGACCCCTTCTTGTTTTGACAGTGTTAGTGGGTTTATTTATTTATTTACTAAGTTGTTATTTCTGATATTAAATGTGTTATGTTACAGCAGATATTTTGAAAAATGAGGGTTTCCACATGGACTATTATATCACAGTTAAATGGAGAGCATGGTTCTGTAGCTTGCCTCTGGCCTGGACACCAAGAGGACTGGACTTCATTGAGGGAGCCCTGTATAAAGGGTCCAGACAAAGCAGCTGAGGGTGACGTCGCTCATGCTTTGCCTAAATACTAACTGGAGTGCCTTCGGGGGCTCATTGTGAAGTGAATTATTTAACTTTGTGAAAAGCTGGCTCCCACTTCTAGGGAAGGCACAATAGGCGTTATGACTGTAATCTCCAGCTGAACAATGCGTCAGGAAGAACAGGGTATTTTAGGATCATCTGACCTTTATTTAAAATGTTCTCACTTGTAGTCTTTAAACCATTCTTTGAAAGCTCTGTAGTTTGGAAGGTTTCAGGATCTCACTTGCAGTTTCAAGTAGAGTTTGAAGGTGGTACCCATGTAGCATTCCTTTCTTGGGGGCTCTCAGATGTCAAGGTCTAGCTCCTAATCTGATTGATTGTGGCTGGACGTACGTCGGAAAGTCCATTTTCAGTATTGAACAATGCTCTTGAGTGTTGCCTCAGCTTGCTTTCTATTGCTGTGATAAGGACACCATGACCAAAAGCAACTTGAGGAGGGAGGGGCTTATTTCACCTCAAAGCTTACAATTCCATCAGAATGGGAAGCCAGCTCAGGAGCTGAAACAGGGCGGGAGCCTGGAGGGAGGATCTGAAGCAGAGGCCATTGGAGGAGTGCTCTTCACTGGCTTGCTACCCCAGGTTTGCTCAGATTTCTTTAATATATACTCTAGGACCAGCAGACCAGGGATGTCACTGTCCACAGTGGGCCGTCTCCTTCCACACCAATCGTCCACCAATCAAGCAAGCCAACGGTTTGCTTACAGGCCAGTCTGATGGGAGAGCATTTTCTCAGCTGAGGTTTCGTCTTTTACAATGTCTATAGTTTGTGTCAAGTTGACAAAAGAATAACCAGTGCGAGAATATCAAGTTCTAACATCTTAAGCATTAATATATATTCTGTAGACATCAAGAGAGACGGTGTGTGTGTGTGTGTGTGTGTGTGTGTGTGTGTAGATACATTAAATATATATTAATTCATGGCATAGAGACTAAGGGAAGCTAACACTTGAATATTATTTTTGTACCTAAGTCATGTTATAACTATTGAGAATTCTTTGTAATTTTTGAAGAGCCAATAGTCTATTCCTTCATTCTACACATTCTATGCTGAGCAATGAAGAGGAGCCATGTTGGGGGTTCTACGGGGATATAGCAGACGTTTGCTCTATAGGAAATAGATGATGGGTTTTTACTGGAACCTATGAAAGTCACTCTTTTAAAATAAGACAAATAGGGCTGAAGAGATGGCTCAGTGGTTGAAAGAACTGACTGCTCTTCCAGAGGTCCTGACTTCGATTCCCAGCAACCACATGGTAGCTCACCACCATCTGCAATGAAGTCTAATGTCCTCTTCTGGTGTGTCTGAAGAGAGCAATGGTGAACTTATATACATAAAATACATAAACAAATCATTTTTTAAAAAGAGAAAAATAAAATAAAAAAATAGATGAGAAAGAAGTAAGGAGGGGATGAGAAAGAGGAATGAAGAGGAAAGACAGAAGAACTATCTTCAGGCGGAGTGGAAAGCTTGGTGAGGGCGGGATATGCTTATGTCTTATTCCCCACTTCACATTGCTTTATAGTGCACTTTGTAGGACATCAATGGTCAAATATTCTTTTTTATTATTGGTTATTTTATTTATTTACATTTCAAATGTTATCCCCCTTCCTGGTTTTCCTTCCACCAACCTCCTATCCCCTCCCCCTGCTTCTATGAGGTTGCTCACCTACCCACCTACCCAGTCCCACCTCTGCACCTTAGCATTCCCCTAAGGTGGGTCCCTCCACCGGACCAAGGGGCTCCCCTCCCATTGATGCCAGATAAGGCCATCCTCTGCTACATGTGCAGCTGGAGCCATGGGTCCCTCCATGTGTACTCTTTGGTTGGTGGTTTAGTCCCTGGGAGCTCTGTGGTATCTGGTCGGTTGATATTGTTGTTCTTCCTATGGGGTTGAAAACCCCTTCAGCTCTTTTAGTCCTTCCTCTAACTCCTCCATTGGGGATCCCATGCTCAGTCCGATGTTTGACTACGAGCATCCGCATCTGTGTTGGTCAGGCTCTGGCAGAGCTTCTCATGGGACAGCTATATTTGATTCCTGTCAGCAAGGTCTTCTTGGCATTAGCAATGGTGTCTGGGTTTGGGGGCTGCAGATGGGATGGATCCCTAGGTGGGGCAGTCTCTGGATGGCCTTTCCTTTAGTCTCTGCTCCACTCTTTGTTCCTGCATTTCCTTTTGATAGCAGCAACTCTAGATTAATATTTTTGAGATGAGTGGGTGGCCCCATCCCTCAACCAGGGGCTGTACCTATCCACTGAACATGGTCTCTACAGGTTCTATCTCTCCTTTGTTCAGTATTTCGGCTAATATCATCTTTGTTGGGTCCTGGGAACCTCTTGGGTTCCTGGCATCTGGGACTTTCTAGTGGCTAACCCCACTTCCCCTTCCCCCACTGTTACACACCTCCGTTCAATTTCCTGACCCTCTGTACTCCCCCTTCTCTGCCCATACCTAATCCTGCTTCCCTTCTCCCTTCCCCTCCTCTCTCCCTCCTAGGTCCCTCCTTCCTTCTACCTCCCATGATTATTCTCTTCTCCCTTCTGAGTAGGCCTGAAGCATCTACACTTTGGTCTTCTCTTGTTCATTCTTTGGCTCCTTTAGCTCTCAGAGTCAAGGGTAGTAGGAAAATGTAAATAGTGACTGTACTTCTACAGTACTCTTTTTAAAAAGGAGGGGGACAGCTAGGGACTACTCAGTGAGAGCAGGAAGCTCAGCTATTGGTGTAGACTCATTGTATTTTCTTTGAAGTGAAACACTCTCTTTAGAGGGAGGAGAGGGGCTTGTAAAACTCAAAAAGTAAACATTACACAGGAACACACACAAATGTGAATACATATGAAGAAATAAAAGCAAATGAAATGTATAAGACTCAGGAAGTTATTGAAACTTACAAGACTCAGAAGTCACTGTTCCCCCTCCCCCCATTATACAAACAATAACAATTGCTGGGAGAGGAGACTGGGCTGCAGGGAGATCTAGGGCTAGGGTGTTTGGTGGTGGTTGTCATGAGTGCTAGTGTGGGCTTTCAGGTGATGCAGTTGCCTTGGAGTCACCCATGCTTCTGTAAGAAACCCCCAACCCATGCAGCTATAGTAATCACAATACACTTACTGGTTCACAAAACTAGACTTGCATGGAATCATTTCTTTGGTCAGTCACTGATGCAAAATCTGGGCTGAATAAATGTGTCCTCACATCTTCCTGGGAAAGTCACACAACAAGCATAAATAAACAAGACCGGAGAGGCAAATACCCCTGCCCTGCCCTGGCATCGGCTGTGTTTGTGTGTGCTGTGTGCTTTTCTTTCTTTGGTGTCTCTGAGAAATCATACTCTGAATCTACTTTGTCTTCATCACACACCCCATTCAACTCATGCAGTGCTTGCTTCGTCATGCTTTCCTTGTCTGTTTGCTTGCACTTAAAGGACCCACTTTGTTCTCTCAACAGCTAAGAGTTGGTTCTCTCTCTCTCTCTCTCTCTCTCTCTCTCTCTCTCTCTCTCCCTCTCCCTCCTCCTCCTCCTCCTCCTCCTCCTCCTCCTCCTCCTCCTCCTCCTCCTCCTCCTCCTCCTCCCCCTCCTCTTCCCCCTCCCCCTTCCTCTTTCCCCCTCTCTGGTTCTCTGTTTTGCTGTCGGGAGCTAACCTGAGACCCTGAGCCACACCCGAACTTTTGGCTGTGGTCTTCCGGTGTACACCTTGGCCTGACTCAAATTGCTTACATCCAGTCTAGAACACAAGCTAAACATAGACAGAGCCAGCAAAATGGCTCAGCGTGCAAAGACATTTGTGATTTAGCCTGGTGTTGGCACCTTGATACCTGGAGCTCCCAAGATGGAGAGAAATGCTGAAAGTCCTCCTCTCACTTCTGCACCTGCGCACTGATGCCCATGGGCCACTCCCGCAACCCTAAAGCAGATAGATAGATAGACAAGCAAAGAAACATGGGCAAGGACGTTCAAGAACATGACCCAGAAAGGAGAGGCCCATCCTCTCTGGTTGGGAAGGATTTCCTATAGAACACATGGGACTCAGATGTTGATTGATTCTTTTCTCCCTTCATGTTCATCAAAAAATGCTATATGAGCCTACACGTAGCAAGGTAGAATCTCTTTAGCATGCCGTAGTAATGAGAATCATCATCCTTACACACTACCCTGTTTATTCTTGGCACATTAGGAGCAGTCTTTGTTCCCTTGTCTACTTTGAGCACTTTGCTGCTTCCCTGACCTGGTTGGACCTACAATCCTTCTCTGTTCCCATTTGTTCATGCATATCTGTATTTGCTTATTTTCCATCTCCTTAGATCATGGTTCATGGTCTAGAAAGCTCATCTCTTAGCTCAGTTTCCTTTTGGGGAGAAACAAGCCAGCTGTGTCTGCCATGTTGTATGCAGCTGTACACACTACATTGTAAACAGGCGTCTGGTAGCCATCAGGTCCAGGGCTGGACTGGATCAGGCCAGAGGAAAGCTCTCAGGGTCTGGTGGCAGGCCTGTTCCTCTCTGCCTACCTGACCCAGGGTTTGGAGGAGGACACACAAGACTGTCAGGAGCTTTCCTAAGAACTCCTGTTCTTAGACCTTGCATGCCAGGCTCAGCGACAGTGATGCATGTGGGGGCAGGATTTATGTTACTTTTCCAGGGACTTTGGCAGCTTCTGCAGCTGTGGGGTGGCTCCTTCTTCTTCCCTCCCACACTAACGTTCAAAGGGTGCTCATCTCTACCTCACAGAAATCTAGCAGCTTCTTTGGAAGAGCACTGCATGGTGCATCTACCTTCCATGGCAAGCAGGAACATTTTGGAGAAATTAAAGACTTCGAGCTTGTACTTTGCTCTCAGGATCCTCCTTCTCCTCCTCTTTCTCTTCTTCCGCCTCCTCCTCTTTCCCCCCAAATACCTTCATTTACTTTTAATGATTTGTTTGACAAATAAAAATTGGATCTATTTGTCATGTGATACTTGATATTGAATTCATATATGGTTTAAGGATTGTTTAAATAATGAAAATTAACCCCAGAGATCTCCATGGCATGAAATGGACTTTGCTCTTTAAGAAAGCAGGATTGGGGCTGAAGATCTAGATGGCTCATTGGTTAGAGCATTTGCTGTTCTTTTAGAGGGATGGAGTTTGGTTCCCAGCACCTACGTTAGGCTGCTCACAAACACCCATAATTCCATTTTCAGGAGATCTGTTACTCTCCTCTGGTCTTGAAAAGTACTCCACATGTATGTGCATGTGCGTACACACACACTAAAATAATACATATTTTTTTAAAACAAATATTCATCTCATTTAAGGAAAACAAATTCAGAGGTTGAAGAGTTAAAATGTGCTTGTGGACTCCAGGGCTATCAATAAGGAGTGACTTTTGGTTGCTTCCACTTTCAGGGTAGCACAGTGTGAGTTGTTCTGTCTCCAGGATGAGCAATGGCATCATCAGGAGTACAGAGATGTCTATATCAGGGAGAGAAAGAGGAGCCAGCTACCTCTGTGAGCTCTTAGGAAGACTTTCCTCCCAGGCTCGCTTTTCTCACTTGTGTGCAAAGTGAGAGGCATGGGCCATGCTAAATCTCCCTTCTGGCTACAGGTCTTGACTGTGTCTGCAGTACACCTCTGAGTACATGCTGTCTTTTTGGCAGTGTCTGCTGCGGCACAATCAGCCCAGTATGTTCTTATGCTTACCTTTGCCTCCAGATCATTTTAACAAAAAGACTTTATTGGAACCACAGCATGGACATATATGTCAATGGGGTGCCTAGAATAATCACAAGCAGATTAAGGGATTTCCCAAACAAAGCCAGACTCCCCGAGGGTTCCTTCCCAAGACAGCCCATCTGGGAGCTGTGTTTTCTATAACACGTTCTGTGTATCAGTTGCAAAACACACACTGTGAAACCTCGCTGGCAGAATAACATAGGCGGCCCTGCCACGAGCCTGTTTCTTTTCATCTGTAAAATAAAGATAATAAGGGTCAAAAGTTTGAGTACATCCTGGATTGCAAGCAAAGCGCATGCATGCGCGTGCGCATATCCACACACAAATCTACTTTACAGGTATGTTATAAGAATTAATGTTTCTAAAGTATCGAAGACAGCGCCTGGCCCACAGAAAGTGCCTGTAAAATACCTAAGTACCTTAGGGCTTGAGAGGTGGCTCAGTAGGTAAAAGCTCAAGGGTCCTCAGTGTCCAAGAAAAGCCAATGTGGTGGGGTATCTGTAACCCAGCAGTGTGGGGCAGATCCCAGAGATTCACTGGCCAGTCAGAGCAGCTGAAGCTCAAACTTCAGATCCAATGACAGACTCTACCTTTTCTTAAAAGGAAGATAGAGAGCCATAGAGAACGAAACCCTGTCTGACCCTCTAGACTCTCTGCACATATGCATGGGTGAGTATATCTTCATACAGTGTGCACATATATATGGTAGCCAGGTACTAATGAAGTATTTGTAGACAACTGATTAAAATAAGTAAATAAATGGTCCCCAAATAAAACTAACTTATGTAGAAAAATTTGAGTTGGCCAAAGTCAGATTTATTTTCTTCTTTATTATTAAGAATTTTTAAATGTTTTTTATTTATTTATTTATTTACATTTCAGATGTCATCCCCTTTCCCCATGTCCCCTCCCTAGAACCCCCAATCCCATCCCTCCTCCTCCTTTTTGTTTTTATACCATTTAAATTACATGCATGTATTAAGATCAGTTCTAGGTTGAGGGTTTAGCAATACATTCCACAGGAATATGTTGACATGTGATACCAATGAGTATTTATTGCAGTTTCCCAAGCTTATCTGACTGTAGAGTTTGTTTTAGTGAAGTGCTTAATATCACCTCAGGGAACTGGAGTGACTCTCACAGTTTCATGTATCAGGAATCCTGGGCTTAGCCTGTCCAACTTTCAACAAAGGTTTCTTTTGCTGACCTAATTCCTAAGATGTTTTTTATTGAAGAGAATATCTGTTAACTTTCCTACTGTTTGGATCTTTCATACTTATATGAAAATGGCTTTTTTCTATTTATACGGTTACTTGTTTACTTGAGCAGGTACTTTCTAATTTTAAGGATGAAATGTAGACAGAGGGATCTTGCTACAATCAGCAACCCCAGCAGTGCTGACTGACTTGGGTTTAACGAAGCTGCTTCCTTCTCAGCATGGACAGCTGGAGTTTCTATCTCATCCTCTCCTGGTGATACAGCACTGAGTCTATGAAGATGGAGAGATGGTTTGAATCTGGATGTAATGGCTCTGTGGTGCCTAGAATAGGTTGGGGATGTCTTGGAGTAGAGACATCATCCTCACACGCTAGGTGTGAATTGTAAATAACCCTAGTCTCTCTTCGGGCTTTCTCAACTCATCATTCAACAAGGCTGTTAAAGAGGTGAGCCTGCTACTGCAACATGGAAACTGAGGGAGCAGGGAAGGGTAAATCTAGAGCTCCTGGGCATGTAGGTCCATCTCCCACTGAGTCTATGGTAGTTCTTCCACAGAACTACTTAGATAAGTAGGGAGTAAATTAGGGATTAGAGTCTTCTGGGACTGAGGACTTAGGTAGTAGCTAGTTACCTAGTTCTATCTGCAGAGAATTGAAACACCACATTCATATTAACCGTGTAATCAGTCTTACCTTTCTCTTCCCCATCTAGGATGGAAATCTCCCCTGGTCTGTCTGAGGCTATCACCACACACATTTTATTGTTTTGTCTTTTGTTTGAATCGTTGCCCACTCAACTCATCATTCACCAGGGCTGATACAGAGGTGAGCCTCTTTTAGCAGCAAAATTGAAGTCACCTTGCATCAACACCATACTGATATTTAAAGACCAAACTAGAAAATACAACATATACATCCCACTCGGACCCTTCTTCCCGTTCTCTCTGCTTTTGCTCTGTCAGGGCATTCAGGGTTCTTAGACTGTATTTAAAGTAGTCTCAAATGCTTATTTTGAGTAGTTCTCTTTTCATACCATGGCCTTTGGGGCAGACAGGATCTCCTGTGAAGACTAATCTATTTGAGGATGGGGTCGGTGTTGATTTAATCTCAGACACCTATTAATAAATCTGTACTAAAATACATTTTTGGGAAAATGAGTTCAACGTTCACTACTATGGTGAAAAATTGTAAGTGTCAGGATTGAAGGTGCATGCGTGTATTCACGCTATGTGGTTTGCACTGGTCGTAATTAGGCTCTTCTGGGATGTTTGCCTGATGAGCTGGTTTTATTTCCTTAAGCTTCACAAATATGGAATAGTGTAAACATGTCAGAGAACGGCATCCAAGATTCTTCATCCTCAGAGCTCACAGTATCCTTAGGGCACACAGAGATGCTCATAAACTGACTGACTTCCCTTTGAAGTGCAGCAGAATCTATATAAGGATTTCTCAGTCTCTTCATGGTTAACACTTCATGCTAGAGAGTTCTTTGTTGTGGAGAGCTATCCTGTGTATGGAAACGTGTGTAGCAGGGCTGACCATCTATCTCCCAGATTCAGCAGCACTCTTCAGTGTCCAACTCACTCTGAAACCGTGAGAACTCAGAGGCCTCCAGACACTGAGAAACATAGCCAAGTCGCTTATTAGGGTTTAGAAGCCCTGGTCTAGAGGTCGCCGGTGTTTTTCAGTGAGCTCAGTAGTTCAAGTTATGTTTTTACTAACTTAGAGGATATGTCTGTTATCTGGGACAGTAAAGAAACGTAGGCAGGAAATGCTTCTGAAAAGTAAAAGCAGCTTGTGAACTTTAAGCCCAGAGCCGTCGGAAATAAACCAGGAGACATGTAACATAAAGGGGGCAAGCAAAGACTACTGGAGAGGTGATATTCAGTTGTGTGGGGGGCGGGGGATGCAGGGAAAAGGGTCAGGGGAGAACTGAACCCAGATATGTCTAGGCTACTCTGTAAGGGCTTGAGAACACTGCATTAGACAGGAGGGCTTAATTATGTTAAAGATGTTTATTTTCATATAACCACAGATACTGTATTAACTAGTAAAACAACAACAACAACAACAACAACAAAACAGGCTTTACTGTAATAAAAAGCACTGGACTTTAGATTAGCTTTCTTTCTTTCTTTCTTTCTTTCTTTCTTTCTTTCTCCCTTTTTTCTTGTTAAACTAAACACTAACACAGTCCACATGTTCATTGGAGGAAATATCTTTATAGAGTAGTGGGCTGATCAGGCTGGCTTGAGTAAATTCATAGGGCCTGTTGGATAGGAAAGCAGTGTAGGTACCCAGGACATGGATCACCTCTTCTGTAGTGTGCAAGGTGTGTGCCTGCTTTCTTTCCTGACCCAGAAGATGTTTTTTGAGACTTACAAGAAAGACTAAAGAGGAAAGCCAGCTTTGATAAGGCACTATTTGGCAGAAGAACAGAGTAAAGTGCATTGTAATTGCTTCTAAATTAGTTATCTGATTTGGGTCTGTGTTTTTAGAAACAAAGCCCTAAAACTCTTAACCCCTAACTTTCCAGTTACAGTGCAACAAAAACCACCGAAGCCATCAGTGGCTGGCCGGTACTTTTTGTGGAGAGGATGCAATTTCTTCTGTTTTGTCTGCCTTCCGTCACCTGGCAGCAGTATGCAATGCGTTTACTGATTGAAAAGGCTTGCAACCCAGTCTGGGAAGGCATCTGGATACTAGCCTGTGTACCATGGCACACAAAAGGTTTTCTTATTGCTTAATGAAGTGGGAACAGGAGGGTACCCAGATGCTGCAAAGACCCCTGGAAAGATTTTCTTTCTTTCCTTCTCAGGAACTGCAGAAGCTGGCAGTGTGGAGCTTGTCTGAATAAGGCAGAACTTAACTGATACCAAGGGGATCCCCACTGAAAACAGATAATCCTGTTTCCTGCTGGAACTGTGTGTCCTCAATTAAAAAAAAATGTAGGACAAAGAGAGAGATGAAAGGGAGAAAAATAGGAAGGAAAGAAGTCAAAGTATGATTATTTGCAGAAAACATGCCTCTGTATGTAAGAGATCCCAAGAACTCATATTTCAAAGAAATGTGAGCAAAGTGGCAGAATATGAAGTTAACATATGAGATGCCTGAAGCCTTCTTACAAATAATAACAAGCCTGCGGAGGAAGAAATCAGGGAAACAGTCCTACTCATGATTGTCTAACAAAACACAACAAAACCTTGGAATCATCCTAACCAAGGACATGAGAAACCTCTACAATTAAAACTTTAAAACACCGAAGAAGACACTACACTAGGAGATAAAAAGACCTCCCACATTCATGGATCAGAAGAGTTAAGAATCTCGAAAATGGCTCTATTACCAAAAGCAATCTGCAAAGGTAAGGATGTTTCCATTAAGATGTTTCATAAAACTAGAAACAATCACAACAAATCTTAACATTCATTAAGGAAGCACAAAAGACCCTGGTTAGCCAAAGCAAACCTGTGCAAAAAGAATAATGGTGGGGGCATCATGTACCTAATTTCAAGTTATACTACAGCTATGATTAAAAAACCACCATGAAATGGTATAAAAGCAGATATTATATTAGTGTAGTAATAGAAGAGAGGATCAGATATAAGCCCACACAGACTTAATTTTTGTTGAAGATGCCAAAAATGTACATTGAGAAAAGATAATCTCATCAACAGTGGGTCCGGCAAACTTAGCTATCTACAGGTAGAGAACTGAAATCAGGGCTCTTTTACTTTGTATACAAATCAAGTCCAAGTGAATCAGAGACCTTAACCTACTACCTGGAACTCTCCTACAGAAAAAAATAGGTACAACCTCATGGGAATCAGCATCGGCTAGAACTTTCTGAGTAAGAATATGGGGCTTCATCAAATTAAAAAGCTTCTGCACAGCAAAGGAGCAATTATATGTGTAAAGAGATGGTCTACAAGATGGGAGAAAAATGTTGCCAGCTATCCACCTATTAGAGAATTCGTGTTTAGAATATACAAAGAACTAAAAAGGCTAGCCAAGCAATCCAGTAACCCGACAAGGCTAATAAAATGAGAAGTAGTTCTCAAAAGATGAACTAGGAATGGCCAATAAGCCTATGAAAACCTGTTCAAGGTCAGCAGCCATCAGAGAAATGCCAATTAAAACTACATTGAGATTCCATCTCGACCTAAGGAGATGAGTCCTGAGGAAAGCAAAAGACACCCAGTGTTGACAGAGATGTGGAATGACAGTGGTCAGCATACACCACTGGTGTGAAGGTAAACTGGTCCTGTCACTACAAAAACCACCAAAAAAGAAAAATAGTTCAAACCTTCCATAACACCTACCAATGAGACTCTTGGATATTTTCCCAAAGACTACACGTGAGCGTAACACAGAGAGGCTTGCACATCGTGTTTATGCAGCCCAGTTCACAAGAATGAAGTCATAGAACTAGTCTTGGTGCCTGACAATAGAGGAACGAATAAAGTGTATGTGTGTGTGTGTGTGATTCTATTTTTAGCCCCAAAGATGAATGAGGTTATGCCATTTGCAGAAAAATAGATACACTGGAAATAATGTATTTTAAGCAAATTAAGTCAGCCTCAGAACATCAAATACTATGTTTTTTTTTGTCATTCGTGGTCCTATATATATGACACCAATGTAGAAGTGAAACTCCTTAGGGGAACAAGGGTGACTAACTGAGAGGAGGGAGATGGGCAGTGAGGAAGAGGAGTAGGGGATGCTCGAAGTAATTATCTACTTGAATGAAAGTGATCTTATATAACCCAGTTTAATAAATTAAAAATTAAAACAAATACATTTATGCCTGCCCAGTAAAAACTACCCCTTCATTGCAATGGCCGAGCCAACACAAGAAAAAGTAACTATAGCTATATCCAGGGCTTCCATGCTTCTGGAGGCCTCTCCTGGCTTTCTGCAATGAAGTCCGGCCCCAGTATCTTCTGATGATCTACGTTTCTAGAGACTTCTGTTTCTCCTTTCTCAGGACATTCATTCCTATTGGTCAAGCAGTGAGGCTGGTGTTGTGTTTATAAATCAGATGTGTACATAAACACCAAATGGGGACTACGAGACCCAAACACAAAGGAACACAGTTTTTACAGAGACTTGCCAGATGCTGCTTTTGTAGGTGGTTGAACTTTTGAGACGGAAGGATCTCTTTATAGCCAGGCTTGCCTAATATTTTGGCATCCTACAATTTTGTCTACTTTTCTAAGGAAAAGGAAGGGAAAAGTGGGAGGGAGGGAGGGCTTGTCTTTCATTATCACAGTTGGAGAAATGAGGAAATGTGGTGTTTTATTCCTAGACAAAGTCCTCTGTAGCAAATCTTTTGACAGTTAGTGGGATTTTAAAGATTGTTTCTTCCCACTCCACCTGCTTTAAACCAACCTTCCACGAGAAAATGTCTTTGGTAGACACAATTATTGGCGTCAGTTCTTCAGGAGTTTTCTCATACACACCCTTTCTATGGACTATCAGAGTCCTCACAAAAGCAGAGTTCATTCCCCTTGGCCTTTTGCCTTGGTTTTGCCAACAGAGTATGGGTATCGGTGGCTACATGCCAGTTTTACTCTCTGGTTTTATTCTGGTAGTTGTTTACCCTCAGCCAGAGACCCAGATGATTCTAAGGCGCTCAGAGTACCCAGATGTGTAGCTGTAGCCACAGACACTCAGTTGGGCCCAGCTGTGATAAACTAATAAACTTTTAGACCTGTGAGAAAGAACAGGTGGCTATTGTTTTAACTCACCAAATTTTAGAGCCATTTATTTGTTACGCAGAAATAACGAACTGATACAATATCCTTCCTCTTGTTATCTCATTAATTTGTACAGTAATTGTCAGCCTACTGTGTTTCTAGAGAAGTGGATGGTTTTTCTAGCCTCTTACAAATGCTATGAGAGCTGATTCTGGACATCACCCTTCATGAAATGTGTTGCTATGGAGGCCAACTCTTCTTTTTTAGGTAATGATGACTCTTGGGAATGGACACACATTCCACTCTCTATGTTTAGAGCATCAACTTTGTGCGTGAGATTAAAGTTGGGCTGCAACTTGAGATTAAGTCAAGCTTCTGTCAATCACTGTGCAACCTTGGCCAGGCCATCTAATTTCTCAGGATCTCTATTCCCTCATATATTGAGGTAGGTGGGAAGGCATTATTATAGAGAATATACCAAAGACAATGCTCAGCCATGTTCACTGCCATTCTATTCACAATAGCTAGGAGAATGAGACAACCTAAATGTCCTTCAACTGATGAACAGGTAAAGAAAACATGCTACATATGCATGCTGAAATACTTTTCTATTGTAAAGAAAAAAAAAATGAAATCAGAAAATTTGCAAGTAAGTGGATGGAACTAAAAAAGACCATACTGAGTGGGGTGACCCAGACCTAGGAAGACAGATGTCACAAGTTCTCTCTTATCTGAGGTTCTTAGTTCCAAATCTCTAGATGGTGGTTTTCACCTGAAGTAATTGCAGAACAGTAAGAGACCATGGGGTGGTGGAAGAGAATAGAGAGGAGAGTAGCAGGGCACAAACAACTTGAAGAAGAAAATGAGGAAATGGGGGTTATGGTTAATTAGAGAGGGGAAAGGAGATTAAATACACAAGAAGGAGGTTAAACTAACAATAAGAATGTCTGGAAAACTCATAAGAAAATTGTATTTTAAACCCATATATCTAACATTAAAAATAATTCATATCTGTATATAGATATACATATATACATATAGTTTAAATGAAAAATTTCCCCATGAGCCATAGAATATTTTGAATCGTTGGTCACTGTAGTCTAAGATACTCCCAAAACATTATAGACTATTGTTGTTGCCTTTGGTACTCTTCTCAGAGGTTGAAGGCAAACCCTTCTTACTGTACAAGTACAGCATATACTTCAGACACAGGACCCAGAAGTCCAATCTAGATCTGTCCTAAAGCCTTCTTTACTGAGTACTAGCTTTCATGGTACAAGAAGGTGCTATGTAAGCTTCCAAGGGAGGGAATGAACCAATAGTCTACTCAGCTATGATGCCCGTGAACCACAACGATGACTAGCATGGCACTATATCCCTAAGGGCACAGTGGTGGCATGCATACCTTGGTGATAACCAGCAGTTCTTTAATAGAATTTAAGACAGGTCCAGTGAAAGAAATCATACCTGGTACTGGAAATCTATCCAACAACCCAGGACTAGTGAAGTCATAATCTTGGGGTAGAACCTACACCCATCACTTTACTAAACCCAGATAATGTCTAACTACATTCTAAATTGTCATCTTTAGGCTCACAAGGTCTCGTTCCTCTTTTTAACAAATGGAGATCATTACAGAAAACCACAAAAAGATCAAATTGTAGAAAAGAGATGACCGAATGGTGTTCCTCCCCAACTGATACATCCACAATACAACTCCTGTACCTGAGGTACAGGAATCATAGAGGAAGAGTAGGTGGACAGTTTTAAACTAGAAAATCAGGACATTTACTGTGAGTGTATGTCCCCTAGACATGTTAGAGAAGCCACACTCATGAAGTTTCATCAACATGACTGCCTAAACAAGAGCTGAACAAAGATGACAACAATAGATATGCAGATACAGAAGGGAGAAATATCATGGGGCCACAACTCCAGACAAAGGACTATGGGTGATTAAGAAATGCTGAGGGCAAAAGAAATAAGTGTTCCAACTGATGATCCAATATCAAGTGGCCAACCCTGAAATAATTTGTATAAGAGTAAATTCTGTGTACTGAATGGTTAGTATTTATATTTAGGAATATACATATTCACACATATTATGTCAACAACTAAAGAAATAGAGACCATAAACTTGAGAGAGCGAGCAATGTGGGGGTTACATGGAAGAGAGGAGGGGGGGGATGGTGTAATTATTTTGTAACTTTAAGAAAATAAAAAAAAAATTTAAAAAGTGTCCTACCCCTACTGTCTTAAGTAAACGGAAGCTGTTCTATCTCTGGATCAGTGCATATTATTTCTTTCAGTACAGGAAACCTGATTTTCTTCATGTGGTCATCTCTTCCTAATATGGTACCTTCCTTGAGTACTTTCTGGGGTCCAACTGTCTGGGTCTGATATTGTGTCTTTTTCCTCTACTTCTCCTCGTTCAGAAAACTTCTTTCACATGGTAGGTGTCAAGCAATCAGCTGGCCATCTTGGATAGATGATTCTTTGTTCTCCAAACCAGCGGTGACAACAATAATTAGAACAATCATAGTCAATCACAGAACGCTTTCTTGGTTCAAATACTTTATACTGGTGATCTCATTTGCAATTCATCACAAGGTCTTAACCTTCAATGTGATTTTACTTAGAGATAAGGACTTTAGGAGATAATTAAGGAGGTTAAATTAATTCATAAGTGTGTGGTCTGGTCCTAATTCAGTGTGATTGATAGGCTTCCAGGGAGCTCTCATGCTCTCTCTCTCTCTCTCTCTCTCTCTTTCTCTTTCTCTCTCTCCCGCCCCCATTTCTCTGTCTCTCTGTCTCTTGATCTCTTATATCCTTGAGATTATACAGAGGAAAATCCAATTAGGTATAATAATAAGGGTCTGGCCTTCTACAAGCCAAGGAAAGTACCATCCTGCAGGCACCTTGATCATGGGTGCCTAGGCTCCAAGATGATGAGAAAATAGGCTTCTGTTGTTTAAAACATCAAGTCTGACATTGTGTTAAGGCAACCGAAGCAAGTGAGTCATGCTATCTGGTTGATATGATCACAAAGTCCATTTTCCAGGTCAGAAAACTGAAGCTCAGAGAGATGGCATAGTTGCCTGGTGAGCTGCTTTCAGCAAACTGTTCCCTGAGCCTATGTTCTACTGGGGATCACAAAGCTCTGAAGTATCCTCACTTATTGCAGGAAGCCTTCGAGCTCTGAGCAGTCCATGTAACCTCCAACTGATGGATGGCCTGAAGCTGAAAAAGTGCTCCTAGTTTTATGTTTGGATTGGAGGAGAACAAGAATTTAGCCCAGGAATAAGGCTTCTTCAGAGAGCAGCCCAATGACACAAGGTAGGCCACCTGAACAAAAAGAACCCAAACAATATATGGTTGTTCCTTTTATGTTTGTGACAGCAATAAATTCTTTAGAGTGTAAGCAGTTCCATTTGATGCATATTTTATCATGCTTCATGTCTGACATAAGGAAAATGTCTAGTTACATAATAATTTTTTTAATATTAATAAAAACATAAAAGGCATTTCTTAAACATTTCTCAGTTTACCCCTCCTTGGTAATGGCAACTTCTCTCCTGGTACTCACCCACTGTTTCTGTCACGGGGCAAATGACACCTCTGCAAGAGTAGGAAGAAATGATGCCTGGGGAAACTGACATCAAGGTTGGGAAGGCTCAGTGTTTCTGTCTCAGTGAAGAGGGAGGCAGAGAGACACGCGCACTTCGTCCCTTTATGCTCTTTTCTCCAGTCTCTGGGTAGAACCTCAGGTAGCAGGAGAGGAATGGATTCTTGCATGTTAGAAACACTTAGATGTCTTAAGGAAGATGGAGAATCTTGAGTCTGGTGGGGGTGTCTATCTCCTGCAGGGTGGGCTTGAGGGGCTGTGGCTCAGAACATCAGTTTTCAAGCTCAGCACTGTTATAATACACTACTTCACAGGGCTTGTCAGCTGACCTGTGCGTTGTTGTAAGTCACATCTTGGGCTGGGACTATCTCCCCACTGTGCCAATAAAAAAAATGTCTCCAGATAGTCAAATATCTTCTAGAAGTAAAGCTGTGCTCCCTTCCCTTGCATAAGAACTAGTATCTGGTGAGATGGATAGCGTTTGGCCCAGTGTGGGTTCACAGTGAATGGTAGTGTCAGTGAGGGAAGGCTGATACACCGTGACAGAGAGCAGAGGTACTGGACAGAGATGGAGAGCAGAAAGCCATGGCACTGCAGGGTCTGGAAGCAGATGTTAGTGAAGTCACTGTCGGGCCAGAGGACCCTGTGGAAGGCACAGGGTGTCCTGCTTTTACATTTGACTTATACCTTACTTGTGAGAAATGGAGGGGACTACAAACGACCCAAACAAGATGCAGAAAAAAAAAAACATTCAAGATAAGAAGACAGCCTTGAGGAACCATAAACTGGCCTATCTAAATTCTCCCTTTCCCAGCTCCCAGCAGAGTAATAGACTCCTGGGGACTGTTATATCAGTAATGGACAGAGGAAATGACTACATTTTCTTTGTACATTCAAAGAAGAATGTGAGCCCCTGTGTCACATAATAGTAATAAGAATGACAGGTGTGTTGGAATTAGATGCTTCTTGCATGCTCAGAAGTATGCCAGGCTTATGGTATTTTAGCCTTTCAGGCAGCAGACCCATAGGGCAAATGTTTCCAGTCACGGCCTGCTCCTCACTTCGGAGAATCGTTTTATTGGTTCAAGTGATGCCCTTGTATACAAACCCAGGCAGAATGACTCCTGTCCCCACATCACTCGTGCCTCTGCCACACTGCCTTCTCACAATGGGGTGCTTTGTGTCTGGGTCCCAAACCTATTCACTTATTCCTCTTGTGGTCCTTGTGGAAAAATCGTGCCATTCTGTCTCTTGTCTGCCTCCATCTTTAAAGAGCCTTTCCAGCCTTTAATTCCTACTGAGTACCGACTTCTTTTCTCTGGGGAGCTGAAATACTCTCAACAACAGAGAAAGAACTAAAGGGAGCATTTGTTGTAGTAAATTATTCATGGTAAAGAATTTGCTACACTCGGGGCAACAAAGACGTGTTTGTGTGTGGACTCCAAGGGTGGCATCTGGGTCATGCTGGATACCATAAGCAGAGCACTGAACAATGAACTTATCTCTCAGCCCCTGTAGAGACTGATGGGACAATGCTTTGTAGACTGAGTTACTGACCACTCAGCTTTTCTGAGACCACTGTGTTCTGGAAAAAAAGAAGGGACATTTTCAGAGATAAAATCAATTACATTAAAATAAGTCTTTTTGTCATCTTGTTGTTTTCGTGCCGTCGATTTCTCTTTGAAAACAGCTTTTGTTCTGTTTACAGTGTCTTCGTTACCATGACCAGCCTCAGGAATCCACTTCTGGTCTGAGTGCATGAAATGCAAGTTATATATCTCAAGTGTGGTTGACTTAAGATGGTCGAATCCTCAGAATTCCAGGGGAAAACCCAACAACAACGCAGTAGTAAAGAAGTCACGGGTACTGATAGATTTAAGGGGCTGGAGAAGAAAAACTTCATCTTCTACATGAAGGATAGCTGTGCCAGATTAAAAATGGCCGTGCCAATTCTGACACCCTTACTCCAAAACAGAGGGTTCCTCGTTATTCTTTTGAATCTGGATTGGTCTGTAATAGTCTGACCAAAAGAGTACATGGGGAAAGTGATGCTACGCCAGCTCTGAGTGCATGAGTGGGAGTAGATTCCTTCTGTCTTGATCCAGCAGGACACTGACCTCCATGTTAGAAGCTGATTACATTCATGTGGCTGTGCGTGTGTGTGTGTGTGTGTGTGTGTGTGTGTGTGTGTGCGTGTGTGTGTGTGTGTGTGTGTAAGGGAAAGAGAAGGGGGAAGGAGAGAGAATTCAGCAAATGTATAAAGGGAAGGAGAGGCCTCCCCCCCCCTCCCCAGTCTCAGAAATGAATCCTCCAGACTCAGCTGCTGAGCTGATGCCTAAAAGACATGGAGACAAATCACACAGATAAGTCCTTTCTAATTTCTGAACCTACATTGTGTGTTAAACAAGATTGTTGCTTCCCCAATAATGAAATTACAGTCCTGTGCTTCGCCCAGCTTTTACATTGTATAGGGGTCAAACTCATATCCTCAGGCTTACATGACAAGAACGTTAGGAACCGAGACAACTCCCTAGGCCCCATCTTCAAAATTTTAAAAATGTGTAATTTTATGTATTCTTTGAAAAGTTCATATACATGTGCAATCTAACTTGATCATATTCACTCCTCTTGCCTCCCCCCCCCAGCCGACCCCAGGACTGCACACCCCATTTCCCTCCCAACTTTATGTCTTAGCCTTATGTTTATTTGTTTGTTTATTTATTTTAATTATCTTAGTCAAATAAAATCTCTTGGAACATGACAATAGCTCTATTCCTAAAGAAGAGTGTCTCCCCAGAAGCTCTCAGCTGTCAATAGTTCCTTAGCTAAGGCTGGGTCCTCTAGAACTCTTCCCAAATCATTGCTAGAAAACTTAACTGGCTTGATCTTACACAGATCTTGTGTCAGTAATTTCAGCAGCTGTGAGTTCATATATATAACAGCCGCCGTATAGTGTCTAGAGGACAGAATCTCACAGCCTTCCTCCCCACCCTCTGGCTCTTTCATGCCTTTTGTCTTCTCTTCTGTGATGTTGAGCCTTGGGGGAAGGAGCTTGATGTAGCTATTTGTCTACCGATGAACACTCATCCTGGTTTATTATCAGTTCTTTGGACAGTCATGTGTCTCTACATTAATTACTACCCAGTATAATAAAAAGCTTCTCTGACTGGGTCAGAGGCTGCACAAATCTACAGATACAAGCATATTTAGAAGGGAATTTAACAGTTATGACCACTTAGAGAAATACCAATAGGTTCTCTTTAGGACCCATGGCTTCTGTAGCCATAGGTTTTGTTTGTAGTACGAACATAAATTCCCTCCTGTGGAACAGACCTCAAATCCAATCAAGAGAGGAATTGGTTACCTCTCATAAACAATCTTGTATCAGTGGATCATTTCTTTCCTGGCAGTTCAGTTTCATAGCACATAGGATCTAGTGCCGGATAAGACATTGATGGTTTTATTTTTCCCCACAAGTAACCTGAATAACACCTTCTAGCACTCTGAAAGCCACTTAACATGGAGCATCTCCTGGTCAGTTTAAGGCTGATTCCTATGTGTTTTGCAACAAAAGAATATGATGTCATCACCAACACGCTCTTACTATTTAGTTGAGATGGGCAACAAAGAGTTTGTGCAATTTAGGTATCTCTGGGGCCCCTCTGCTACTCTTCACATTTACACGAAGATATTTATCACCTCCACTAAGTTCACAGACTGTGTCTCCGTTCTCTCTGGTTGTCTTCTCCCTGAACCTGTACTCCATGCAGGGTTCCTTCTCAGAAGACTCAGCTAAGTCCCAGGGCCTCGAATCCTTCCTTTATCTTCCTGCTACCTCAACTGCAGGAAGAATTTATTCAATTCCAAATGTGGTGAGGCCACAAAGGATATAGTGAATCCTGTTATCAAGTTTTCTTCCTTCAGGATAGGTGACCGGATTGTCCCACCAGGAGCCAAAAAAAGGGTGTATCCCAAGAAAGCAAGACCAAGTTGGGGCAGGTGCTATATTACCTGGCTTATGCCTGGGCATCTGTGGTCCTCTGCTTCACCTCACACCTGCATACAAATGTACCCAAGTGCCCTCAGGCACACAAAGCTATGTTTCTCTGGACATGTATTCGGTGCATAACTTTTGAATTAAAAGAATGGACTAAGTCACAGAATAGGACAGTTCCACTTGCTCCCTCAGTTTAATTGGTTCTGATGAGGAAAACCTTAAGATGCAAGCTCTCTTGAAGAATTCAATAAAGTCATTGCGCAAACACCCGTTCCTGTCCTATTCAAGGAAATACCTGTCACCACCCACAGACCAGTCTTCCAAAAGGAGAAAGAAATGAAAACGATCCATCTGCATAAATGATGGGAATCTTATGCACAATGAGAAAATTGGTGGAAAAAGTTAAAAGTGATCCCAAATGAATAGACCGACAGGGAAAAACTAATGAATTTTAGATTCTAAACCTTTGGCTGGAATACTCCAGAGAGTCGCAGGGCACCACTGCTGACTAAGGGTCTAAGAGCTCTGTCCTGGACCTACCTCACAGAGCTTGGAGGTGGAAATGGGAATCTTTAGCGGCTTCTACATGCGTCTTGTGTTTACTGAAGTCTGAGAATAATTGCCCTTGATTTATTTATTAATAAATTTCATGAAGCTCTGACTGTCTTCTTAAAGATGCACACAAGGAGGGGGTGTGGGTGGGTAAAGGAGAGAGAGCAAGGGATAGAGAGGGGGGAGGGAGGGAAAAGGAGTTTATGAGCTTCTAATGGGGAGGGGGAGGGCTATGAAGAAAGGTTAATTTAAATCTTTATGTGTGGTTTTTAGACCTCAAGAAACCACTGCACACCCACTTCCCTACCTTATCTTCTTCCTTTAAAGTGGCTGTTATGCATGACTGGTTCTTGCCTTCCCCCTCTTTGGGTTTTTGGGCCACAAGGGAAATTCCCAGGTGCAAGTACATTTGGTCTTCTGCCTCAGGAAAGACTCTGATGTGGATCTTTGAAGAGGGAGGAACTTAAATATTAAAGGATCCAGCAGGTGCCAATAGAGTTGAGCCAGCAGTCCCAAAGGGGGGTTTGTTTTCAACATAAATACTAATCATGCAGTCACTGTGTGGCAAGGATCTCCAGTATGTGGAGTGTTTTGATCAGCTCCGGAGGGATTCCAGGTTGGGCAAGTCAAGCAAATATGAGAAAGCAGGGAGGGGGACTCATGCTGGACCACATGCCTTTGTCTCCATCCTGACAAGTGGTTTGGGGCCTCATTTTTATTTAACTCAGCTTCAGGGGCTTCTGCAAGCCATCTACATTGGAGCTAAAACTTAGAGCCAGCGAGAAAGCTGGGAAGGCATCAAATAAAAATGGCTCCTTCTATTCCGTACAAACTCAGTAGCCTACACTCTTCCTTCTTTTTTGAAAACTTATTTATTTGATGAGTGTTTTGCCTGCACATATGTGTGCACAACCACATGTGTTCCAAGGCCAGAAGAGGGTCTCGAGTCCCCTAGAACCAGGGTTATAGATGGTTGTGAATCACTATTTGGGTGTTGAGAACTGAACCTGGGTCCTCTGTAAGAGCAAGAAGTGCTCCTAACCACTGAGCCATCTCTCCAGTCCCCTTCTCCCCATTCTTCAAGATTTAGTACAAATACCAGATGCTCCGGGAACCACATGTCATGCTCCAGTTATTAAATTATACTATTAAGGCAATTATAATTAATGTTACAATTACATAATCTATAGGGATGTACAAATAAATAATATACTAGTTTTAAAACCCCAGTGGGCCTAAACTTTAGGACCTATGCTACTATTATCTAGATAAAGCAATCCTAGCTGCAGAACAATGGCAGCCACAATAATGATGCCTATGTCTTACTAAGCACTTACCAGGCATTATGTTTAGCCTTCCAAAGTGCTATTAAATGCTCACTGCCACTGGGAAGGCATACGCTCTCTACTGGCTTATGAGGAAATGAAGTCTCACCAAGCTAGGACCTGGAATGACAGCTACTTGAACCCAGAACCTGATTTTTCCCAATTAGCAAGTCACTTCTTAAATGTTGGCATCCAGAACTTTGTTAAGTACAACTAATTACGTGTGGCCTTTAAAAAAAAAATAAAGTCAGTTTTTGCATATGCAATGTATGTGCACACATGTTTGGCACCTGTGTGTGCACACATTAGCACCTGTGCATGTATGGGTGTTAAAATCAGATGTCTTCCCCAATCACTCTTCACCTCATTTCCTGAAGCAAGGTCTCTCACTGGACCCAGAGACTGCCAGTTTGGCTAGTCCAGCTAGCCTCTTGCCACGGAGATGGCTTCTACCTCCCATGAGCTGCGGTTGCAGGTGGGCTCGTAGTCCCATAGGGTTTTTGTGTGGGATCTTTTTCTCACGCTTGCATGGGAAATGTTTTATCTACTAAGCCAGCCTGCAAACCTTTAACCAAAGAAACAAGAAAACAAACAACAAGCATACAAAAAACATCAGTGAATGAGTTGGGGCTTCTAGAGTTTAGGCTGGGGTTATTGATAAAAGTCTCGAGAATGCAGGCCTCTGTTCCTTGAATGAAGAGACAAATGCCATTTAGATGTTCATACAATCCATATTCTCCACACTCTTCACTGTTTAGGAGACAGGCTGCTTCTTTCTAAATGTTTTCTATGAAGAGTAAAAGATAATTCATGAAATTTTAATGTTTGTTTTATGGGCTAAGGACCAAGACAATTAGTAGCAGAGCATTTGCAAGTGTTCAATGGATTCCAGGTGAAGCAAGGGAGTGAAGGCTATCGAGTGCTCATCACAGCCAAGCATTATACTGGGGGCTTTCAAGGAGCAGTGATCTTTTAACCCCTATCATAACCCATGTGTCAGGTGTTATCTTCTGTCTCCATATTTAAATGGAATGACTTGCCCAAAGTCACCCAGCTAGTGAGTTAGCAGGGTTTGGATTTGAAATCTAGTTGATTTCCATCTGTGCCCTTTATGGTTTTATTATATTTTAATAAAGCAGATTGATTATTTCTCTTCCTTTTTCTTTCCTTCTAAAAACACTTGTTCAGTATTTATTGTATTCCAAGCACGTGGCAGGTGGATAATGACACAGCAGACAATGGAGACGTGCTTGTTTTCCCAATCATTTGCAGGCCAGAAACAAAATTATGGAGTAATACAACGTGGCATGGATATTCAGAAGGAAAATATAGGCTGTAAGAATAAATGAATAAGAATGTAGCTCCTGAGGACTCGTGAGAGATGTGAGTACAGCTGAGCTCTCCCAGCAACCACTGAGTGCCATGCAGTTGACAAGGCTGAGTCCTGGAGAAGACTGAAGATTTGCTAAGGGCACATAGGTGATATGGGGTGGGTCTTCTAGTCAACTCTTGTGCATGAAACCCAAGGCTTGTGCTTTCCTTATTAAACCAAGTCACCCTGGGTTAACATAAAGTAAACCAAAATGGAGTGGTTGATCTTCTCTAAGATGGGCAGCATTTATAATTACTAAGTAAGATGTGATGTATGTATGTACATACATATGTATGTATGTATGAATTTATTTATTAGTCAAACTGTCATTTATCCATACACTTCAGGAAATAAATAAGGCCACTAATTCTCATCCATGAATGAAACTCTGTGTGCCTTTACAGAGGACCCACCCTTGGAATACAAGATTTCAAGGGTGCATTCACAGCTCAACCATTCTACTGATAGAAGTTGCGAGCAGTTAGGCCTTGCTGATTCCTCAGAATGCTCCCCATCCCCCCTCTAAAACATAAGAATGAATATGATAGCCTATGGTGCTTCCGTTGGAGGATGAGCTCTTGCTCTGCTTCAGTAACGCCACATGTGCTCTGGGAGAGAAGATTAAGGAGGTTTTGAAGCAATCTTCTTTTAAAGTAGGAAGTCGAAAGCTTCATTTCTCTGGCAATTCTACTTACAGGAGGTCAGAGTAGCTGTTAAAGCATCGTTGCAGCATCAGCAGGTGAAAGAGTTTATAGTTAACTTCATGCCCCGGGACTGAAACCGATCTCTCAGCTATCGGAGAGAAGTGAGTATGTTTGCAGGGTACTGAGCTTGGGAACGTCACAGAGCCTGCTAGCCTTCTGAAGGTCAATGCTGCAAGGGGCAGCCAAGATTTCCCTGCTGTTTCTATGAAGTCAGATCCTTGACTGGGAACTGCAGGCTGATCACCTCAGTCTCTGTATTACCCTCTGGACACATCATGCCTTTCCAGTGGTACTTTGAACTTAACTGGGGTTGGGTAATATTTTTTAAAATATGCCGATGAAGAGTATTTGAACATGAGGCAACCAATTCCTTGTCAGAAGGACTCAGAATACACTTGGTTTGTTGACTACACAAGACTTTTTCTTAACATTTGCCCAGGGCTAGAATTTAATCTTTCAGTGTATGAAAATTGTATTAACAGAAGAGCATTCAGTTAGTGGTTACTTTTGGAACTATGTTTTGAACTTTGCTTTACACTGAAGAATAACGATCCCCATTTGGCACTGACACTCATCACCTGGATATAAAATTGAACATGAAAGTCTAGCTGTCTGCTGTCCCTTCTCTTAACTCCATGGACTCAGAGTCCCTCCCCCTAACTCCATCTATGGATATCTCTCTTATTACAGTAGTGGGCTACTGAGGTAGGTTGGTAATTCATATTATTGAAGTATATAATTTTCTTTTTATTTTTTATTACATATATTTGGGGTGTGTGTGTCTGTGTGTATGTGTGTGTATCTCCTAGGATGATTTGTGAGAATCACATCTCTCCTACCACATGGGTGCCAGGAGTGAACTATTGTTGTCAGGCTTGGTGGCAAACACCCACTGAGACATCTTGTCAGGCTGTAGATGTGATTTTTCATGTGACTAAGCATGTTCAAGCTCAGGAGAAGCAAAGCCATTATTTATTCTTTTTTCAACACTCAGTATAAGTTTTCAGATAAGCCAGCAATATAAAGAATGTCTGTTATCTTCTGTGTAGGAAAAAAAGATGACCGTGAAGAAGACAGCCAAAATGTCACCAAGGTCTTTGTTCTTGTTGCCTGATACACAATTGGGAACATGAAAAATCTTGACAGATAAACAATGCTTCACAAACTACATGGAGCCCTATGCATGTGTTTAGTTTAGTTTACACAACATCTTCGTTAATTTAAATTTATTTCTGGCACTATAAAACTAGGGGATCAACTAGAAGAAACCATAAGGAAAGTTCTATCTTTATGATCTTGTGATGCACAAAGAATTCTAAAGTGGAAAATGAAAATCATGATCTAAAAGGGGTAATTTCCATGTCAGTAAAATTACACATGTACACTACATATACACTACACATATACACTACATATACACTATACATATACACTACATATATACTACATATACTATATAATTTATATTTTGAAAAGCATTCCTTTATAGTGCTGAAGGGTGGACCCAGGGCCTTGCATGTGTTAGGCAAGAAGTCTTCCATTAATCATAATCTCGAGGTAAAACATATTTTTGAAAATATTGATTAAAGAATGAAAAGCCAAATCATAGAGTAGGGGTAAGATATCTGAAAGTCCATGTTAAGGCCTGTTAGAAGCTGGGGTTATAGCTCAATAAAGTGATTGTTGTGCAAACATGAGGCCTTACATTTAGATCTTCACTATACCTATAAATTCTGAGCCCAGTGGCTCACATCTGTAATCACATCATTAGGGAGGGGGGTGTAGAGACAGAAGCATTTTATGGGCTTGCTGGACAGACATTCTCGCTAAGTCAGTGAGCTCCAAGTTCAATGAGAGACATCCCCCCCCCCTCTCTCTCTCACACACACACACACACACACACACACACACACACACAAATATAGTGGAAAGTGATAGGGAGAGACACTTTTCTGATTTAGACCTTTGGTCTCTACAGAAACACACACATATGTGCACATGTACTTGCACACACGCGTGCATACACGTAGACCATACAATCCAAACCTCAGTAATAAAAATAAGTCAATAAAAAGAGCAGAAGCTTTAAGTAAATATCTCACTCATGCAGACATACAAATGCATAGAGACAGACAACTGAATTGATCATGAGGGGATGGATACGCATTAAAAACGTAATCGAGGAACCACTCACTATTCTGCATTCCTAAAACTGCCCATCCCAAGTTTTACTGAGTTGGTAGAGCAAACAAAACTGTTCGTGATTCACAGACCTTTGGTTCCGAGAAGGCAAAATGGCACACGATTTGGGCATAGTTTGTCAGCTTCTTAAAAGATTCTATGTGCAGCTATGGCAGGATGCAACACCATTCACAGGTGTTTATTCAAAAGAGACTAAGCATATATTCAAAGACATTGCAGTCAAACTTTATAGCAACAACTTTAGTTGCCCCAAACTAGAAAGGATCCAAATGTACTGTACCAGAAGGTTAGGTATACAAACTGTAGTGCCTATATACAAGACAGTAATCCTTGGTTATAAGAAAGGAAAAAACAATCAGTGTAAATAATAACATAAGTCAGCCTGAGAGTGGGACTGATGGGATGTGAAGGACTTGAAGGAAGCCTTGGGATTTAGAGATGTATTCATCACCACATTCACAGTCCTGGCTAGTTTTTACATGGGAACTCTACCACGTAGACATTTAAAATATTTGTAATCTATTGAATTCCAATTTTATCTCAAGGCTATTAAAATTATTGGGGAAATTTTTTTTGTTTAAAAAAAAAAAAAAAAACCCCAAGCAGACGTAGGTTTATTATTTTCTTGCACATCAGTAATAAACTGGATCTGGGAGCCACTGCTCTATTTAGCTAAGACGGCCCCCTTCTGTGAACTCTTGTCTTCAACTCATTCCTTCCATTAGTTAAGGCTACCCACTTAACCCTTGTAAGCATTTGGCTTGCTAGCCAAGCCTTCTGCAAATATTTCAGTCTTCAAACATTCCCCTTGCTTCCTAGAGTAAGTTATCTTTAGATGAGTCTTCTAAGCTTAAACCTGGTATCAATGACTACCAGAGAAAAGCCAATTGGGGAAGTTTAAGGGGAAACTCTTTCTTTTGGCTCCCAACTAGCAATCTGAGACAGTCGTTCCCCCTGGCCTGCCTGGGAAGCTGATTGTAACTCTTCAGTTCAGAGTAACTGGTCAGCAGTAGTCAAAGGAATGCTTTATAAAAGAAGAGAATTGATGACGCTTATAGAATTTGCCATGGCTGAAGATCACAGGGCTCAAAAATTAAGAAGTTCATTCTCCACATGACACTCAGTTCTGAGTGGAGGTTTTCTTTATTCTAGGATCTCCATTTGGCAGGATTCTGATCCACTGCTCAGTATGTTACTGCTTTTAGAATACTTTTTTTTTTTTTTTTTTTTTTTTTAAATCAGGGCCTTTGAAAAATTTCTTTGAATTCCTTAGAGACTGGCCAAAGAAGATCATGAATTAGAGGCCGATATAGGAGACAATTCAAATAACCCTTCCAGCTACCCTGGGCAACTCTGGAATCTTTGCCTTTTGTTTTGTTGCCTAAGAGGACATGGAGGCTCATCCTAGACAGCCTCATTGTTTCTTCTCAGGCTTCTCAGGCTTCAAAATTGGCTTTCCCCATAGATTAGAGTGTGTCAAGTGACTCAAGTGCCTCCCATCCTGGTATACTTCCGGAGTAGTTACCTTTCTGTAGCTATGGTGAAATTTCCTGATAGAGACAAGATGAGTTTGTTAACTCCGGCTTATCATTTCAGAGGGTTCAGTCCATGGTCAACTGTCTGTGCCCTTGAGTAGGGCATCATGGCAGAAGTGGCATCATGTAGCAGACAAGAGCTGATCACTTTGTAGTAAGAAATGGTC